>NW_023661106.1:255053-298144 GCF_015228065.2 Penaeus monodon
ATAAAATGTTTAAAATATATTGTATTATATTATTATTACTATTATTATTGTAGTTGTTATTAGTATAGATGTGAAAAGATATATCATAACTGCAAAAATTGCAATAATAATGATAATAATTGCAATAATGATGATAATGATGATGATAATGATGATAACGATAATAATGATGATAATCATGATAATAATGATGATAATAACAGGAATTGTGTCCATATATAATAAAAAAAAGGTAAAAGAAAAAAAATCCGAAAAGTCGAAAAAGCGGCAAAATCTACTGAAATATAGCCTTTTGAGAGAAGATTCCAAAATGACGCTTTTCCATTCATTTGATGATTCTGGCAATTATTAGGGTAATAACGATAATAATTACCAGAATTCTATTAATCATGACAATAATGATGATAAAAGTGAGAATAAAGGGAATTTGGATAACATTTGATGATTATTACTATTATTACTATTATCATTATTATTATCATTATTATTATTATTATTATTATTAATATTATTATTATTAATATTATTATTATTATTATTATTATTATTATTATTATTATTATTATTATTTTACTTTAATTATTAGTATTGTTGCCAAAAAATATATTATAACTTTAATAATAACAATAATAATAATAATAAGTATAATTATAATAATACGAATTGTTATAATATTGTTAATAATATTATTATTGTTATTATTTTCATTATTAATATTTTTACTGGTAGTATAATTGTAAAAATAATTATTATAACAGTAATAATTACAGTAATAACGATATTAATTAATATAATGATATAAATAATGATTATAAAAACGTTATTATTGTTATTATTATTGTTATTACTATTATTATTGTATTGTTATTAGTATAGATGTAAAAACATATATCATAACTGCAATAATTGCAATAATAATGATAATAATAGCAATAATGATGATAATAATTACAATAATGATGATAATGATGATGATAATGATAATAATGATGATAATAATGATAATCATGATGATAACGATAATAATGATGATAATCATGATAATAATGATGAAAATAACAGGAATTATGTCCATATATAATAAAAAAGGTAAAAGAAAAAAAATCCCAAAAGTCGAAAAAGCGGCAAAATCTAGCAAAATATAGCCTTTTGAGAGCAGACTCCAAAATGACGTTTTTTTCCATTCATTTGATGATTTTGGCAATTATTAGGGTAATAATGATAATAATTGCCAGAATTCTATTAATCATTACAATAATGACGATAAAAGTGAGAATGAAGAGAATTTGGATAACATTTGATGATTATTACTATTATTACTATTATCATTATTATTTTCATTATTATCATTATTATTATTATTATTCTTATTATTATTATTATTATTATTATTATTATTATTAATAGTATTAGTATTAGTATTAGTATTATTACATTAATTATTAGTATTATTGCCAAAAAACATATTACAACTGTAATAATAACAATAATAATAATAATAAGTATAATTATAATAATACGAATTGTTATAATATTCTTATTAATATTATTATTGTTATTATTATCATTATTATCATTTTTACTGGTAGTATAATTGTAAAAATAATTATTATAACTGCAATAATTGCAATAATAATGATAATAATTGCAATAATGATGATAATAATTGCAATAATGATGATAATGATGATGATAATGATGATAATTATGATAATGATGATAATTAATATGATAACGATAATAATGATGATAATCATGATAATAATGATGATAACAACAGGAATTGTGTCCATATATAAAAAAAAAAAGGTAAAAGAAAAAAAATCCTAAAAGTCGAAAAAGCGGCAAAATCTAGCGAAATATACCCTTTTGAGAGTAGATTCCAAAATGACGTTTTTTCCATTCATTTACAGAATTCTATTAATCATGACAATAATGATGATAAAAGTGAGAATAAAGGGAATTTGGATAACATTTGATGATTATTACTATTATTACTATTATCATTATTATTATAATTATTATCATTATTATTATTTTTATTATTATTATTATTATTATTACTTTAATTATTAGTATTATTGCCAAAAAAAAATATTATAACTTTAATAATAACAATAATAATAATAATAAGTATAATTATAATAATACGAATTCTTATAATATTGTTTTTAATATTATTATTGTTATTATTATCATTATTATTATTTTTACTGGTAGTATAATTATAAAAATAATTATCATAACAGTAATAATTACAGTAATAACGATATTAATTAAAATAATGATATAAATAATGATTATAAAAAAGTTATTATTGTTATTATTATTGTTATTACTATTATTATTGTAGTTGTTATTAGTATAATGTAAAAAATATATTATAACTGCAATAATTGCAATAATAATTATAATAATTGCAATAATGATGATAATAATAGCAATAATGATGATAATGATGATGATAATGATGATAATGATGATAATAATGATGATAACGATAATAATGATGATAATCATGATAATAATGATGATAATAACAGGAATTGTGTCCATATATAATAAAAAAGGTAAAAGAAAAAAATCCCAAAAGTCGAAAAAGCGGCAAAATCTAGCGAAATATAGCCTTTTGAGAGTAGACTCCAAAATGACTTTTTTCCATTCATTTGATGATTCAGGCAATTATTAGGGCAATAATGATAATAATTACCAGAATTCTATTAATCATGACAATAATGATGATCAAAGTGAGAATGAAGTGAATTTGGATAACATTTGATGATTATTACTATTATTACTATTATCATTATTATTATCATTATTATCATTATTATTATTATTATTATTATTATTATCATTAGTATTATTATTATTACTTTAATTATTAGTATTATTGCCAAAAAATATATCATAACTGTAATAATAACAATAATAATAATAATAAGTATAATTATAATAATACGAATTGTTATAATATTGTTATTAATATTGTTATTGTTATTATTATCATTAATATTATTTTCACTGGTAGTATAATTGTAAAAATAATTATTATAACAGTAATAAATTACAGTAATAACGATATTATTTAAAATAAAGATATAAAAATGATTATAAAAACTTTATTATTGTTATTATTATTGTTATTACTATTATTATTGTAGTTGTTATTAGTATGGATGTAAAAATATATATTATAGCTGCAATAATTGCAATAATAATGATATTAATTGCAATAATGATGATAATAATTGCAATAATGATGATAATGATGATGATAATGATGATAATGATGATGATAACGATAATAATGATGATAATCATGATAATAATGATGATAATAACAGGAATTGTGTAAATATATAATGAAAAAGGTAAAAGAAAAAAAATCCCAAAATTCGAAAAAGCGGCAAAATCTAGCGAAATATAGCCTTTTGAGAGTAGACTCCAATTCATTTGATGATTCTGGCAATTATTAGGGTAATAATGATAATAATTACCAGAATTATATTAATCATGACAATAATGATGATAAAAGTGAGAATAAAGAGAATTTGGATAACATTTGATGATTATTACTATTATTACTATTATCATTATTATTATCATTATTATCATTATTATTATTATTATTATTATTATTACTTTTATTATTATTATTATTATTACTATTATTATTATTATTATTACTTTAATTATTAGTATTATTGCCAAAAAATATATTATAACTGTAATAATAACAATAATAATAATAACAAGTATAATTATAATAATACGAATTGTTATGATATTGTTATTAATATTATTATTGTTATTATTATCATTATTATTATTTTTATGGTAGTATAATTGTAAAAATAATTATTATAACAGTAATAATTACAGTAATAACGATATAAATTAAAATAATGATATAAATAATTATAAAAACGCTATTATTGTTATTATTATTGTTATTACTATTATTATTGTAGTTGTTATTAGTATAGATGTAAAAAATATATATTATAACTGCAATAATTGCAATAATAATGATAATAATTGCAATAATGATGATAATAATAGCAATAATTATGATAAAGATGATGATAATGATGATAATGATGATGATAACGATAATAATGATGATAATCATGATAATAATGATGATAATAAAAGGAATTGTGTCCATATATAATAAAAAATGTAAAAGAAAAAAAATCCCAAAAGTCGAAAAAGCAGTAAAATCTAGCGAAATATAGCCTCTTGAGAGAAGACTCCAAAATGACGTTTTTTCCATTCATTTGATGATTCTGTTAATTATGAGGGTAATAATGATAATAATTACCAGAATTCTATTAATCATGAAAATAATGATGATTAAAGTGAAAATGAAGAGAATTTGGATAAATTTTGATAATTATTACTATTGTTACTATTATCATTATTATTATCATTACTATTATTATTATTATTATTATTATTATTATTATTGTTATTATTATTATTATTATTACTTTAATCATTAGTATTATTGCCAAAAAATATATTATAACTGTAATAATAACAATAATAATAATAATAAGTATAATTATAATAATACGAATTGTTATAATATTGTTATTAATATTATTATTGTTATTATTATCATTATCATTATTTTCACTGGTAGTATAATTGTAAAAATAATTATTATAAAAGTAATAATTACAGTAATAAATTATAATTAAATAATGATATAAATAGTGATTATAAAACGCTATTATTGTTATTATTATTGTTATTACTATTATTATTGTAGTTCGTTATTACTATAGATGTAAAAATATTATTATAACTGCAATAATTGCAATAATACGATAATAATTCAATAATGATGATAATAATTGCAATAATGATGATAATGATGATGATAATGATGATAATGATGATGGATAACGATAATAATGATGATAATATGATAATAATGATGATAATAACAGGAATTGGTCCATATATGAAAAAAAGGTAAAAGAAAAAAATCCCAAAAGTCGAAAAAGGTCAAAATCTAGCGAAATATACCTTGAGAGTACACCCCAAAAATGACGTTTTTCCATTCATTTGATGATTCTGGCAATTATTAGGGTAATAAGGGTAATAATTCCAGAATTCTATTAATCATAACAATAATGATGATAAAAGTTGAAATGAGAGAATTTGGATAACATTTGATGATCATTATTATTATCATTATTATCATTATTATTATTGTTATTAATATTATTATTGTTATTATTATCATTATCATTATTTTTACTGGTAGTATAATTGTAAAAATAATTATTATAACAGTAATAATTACAGTAATAACGATATTAATTAAAATAATTATATAAATAATTATTATAAAAGCGCTATTATTGTTATTATTATTGTTAATACTATCATTATTGCAGTTGTTATTATTATAAATGTAAATATATATATTATAACTGCAATAACTGCAATAATAATGATAATAATTGCAATAATGAGGATAATAATTGCAATAATGATGATAATGATGATGATAATGATGATAATGATGATGATAACGATAATCATGATGATAATCATGATAATAATGATGATTATAACAGGAATTGTGTCCATATATAATAAAAAAAAAGGTAAAAGAAAAAAAATCCCAAAAGTTGAAAAAGCGGCCAAATGTAGCGAAATATAGCCTTTTGAGAGTAGACTCCAAAATGACGTTTTTTCCATTCATTTGATGATTCTGGCAATTATTAGGGTAATATTTATAATAATTACCAGAATTCTATTAATCATGACGATAATGATGATAAAAGTGAGAATAAAGAGAATTTGGATAACATTTGATGATTATTACTATTATTGCTGTTATCATTATTATTATTATTATCATTATTATTATTATTATTATTATTATTATTATTATTATTATTATTATTATTATTACTTTAATTATTAGTATTATTGCCCAAAAATATATTATAACAGTAATAATAACAATAATAATAATAATAAGTATAATTATTATAATACGAATTGTTATAATATTGTTATTAATATTATTATTGTTATTATTATTATTATTATTATTTTTGATGGTAGTATAATTGTAAAAATAATTATTATAACAGAAATAATTACAGTAATATCGATATTAATTAAAATAATGATATAAATAATGATCATAAAAAAGATCTTGTTATTATTGTTGTTATTACTATTATTATTGTAGTTGTTATTAGTATAGATGTAAAAATATATATTATAACTGCAATAATAATAATAATAATTGCAATAATGATGATAATAATTGCAATAATGATGATAATGATGATGATAATGATGATAATCATGATAATGATGATGATAACGATAATAATGATGATAATCATGATAATAAGGATGATAATAACAGGAATTGTGTCCATATATAATAAAAAAGGTAAAAGAAAAAAAATCCCAAAAGTCGAAAAAGCGGCATTCATTTGATGATTCTGGCAATTATTAGGGCAATAATGATATTAATTACCAGATTTCTATTAATCATGACAGTAATGATGATAAAAGTGAGAATAAAGAGAATTTGGATAACATTTGATAATAATTACTATTGTTACTACTATCATTATTATTATCATTATTATTATCATTATTATTATTATTATTATTATTATTATTATTATTATTATTATTAGCTTAATTATTAGTATTATTGCCAAAAAATATATTATAACAGTAATAATTACAGTAATAACGATATTAATTAAAATAATCATATAAATAATGATTATAAAAACGCTATTATTGTTATTATTATTGTTGTTACTATTATTATATTAGTTGTTATTAGTATAGATGTAAAATATATATTATAACTGCAATAATTGCAATAATAATTCTAATAATTGCAATAATGATGATAATAATTGCAATAATGATGATAATGATGATGATAATGATGATAATGATGATGATAACGATAATAATGATGATAATCATGATAATAATGATGATAATAACAGGAATTGTGTCCATATATAATAAAAAAAAGGTAAAAGAAAAAAAATCCCAAAAGTCGAAAAAGCCGCAAAATCAAGCGAAATATAGCCTTTTGAGAGTAGACTCCAAAATGACGTTTTTTCCATTCATTTGATGATTCTGGCAATTATTAGGGTAATAATGATAATAATTACCAGAATTCTATTAATCATGACAATAATGATGATAAAAGTGAGAATAAAGAGAATTTCGATAACATTTGATGATTATTAATATTATTACTATTATCATTATTATTATCATTATTATCATCATTATTATTATTATTATTATTATTATTATTATTATTATTATTATTACTTTAATTATTATTATCATTGCCAAAAAATATATTATAACTGTAATAATAATAATAATAATAATAATAATAATTATAATTAAAATAATACGAATTGTTATAATATTGTTATTAATGTTATTAATGTTTTTATTATCATTATTATTATTTTTACTGGTAGTATAATTGTAAAAATAATTACTATAACAGTAATAATTACAGTAATAACGATAGTAATTAAAATAATGATATAAATAATGATTATAAAAACGTTATTATTGTTATTATTATTGTTATTACTATTATTATTGTAGTTGTTATTAGTATAGATGTTAAAATATATATTAATGATAATAATTGCAATAATGATGATAATAATTGTAATAATTATGATAATGATGATGATACTGATGATAATGATGATAATGATGATAATGATAATAATTACCAGAATTCTATTAATTATGACCATAATGAGGATAAAAGTAAGAATAAAGAGAATTTGGATAACATTTGATGATTATTACTATTATTACTATTATCATTATTATTATCATTATTTTCATTACTTTTATTATTATTATTATTATTATTATTATTAGTAGTAGTAGTATTACTTTAACTATTAGTATTATTGCCAAAATATATATTATAACTGTAATAATAACAATAATAATAATAATGAGTATAATTATAATAATACAAATTGTTATAATATTGTTATTAATATTATTATTGTTTTTATTATAATTATTATTCATTTTACTGGTAGTATAATTGTATAAATAATTATTATAACAGTAATAATTACAGTAATAACGATATTAATTAAAATAATGATAAAAATAATGATCATAAAAACGATATTATTGTTATTTTTATTCTTATTACTATTATTATTGTAGTTGTTATTACTATAGATTTAAAAATATATATTATAACTGCAATAATTGCAATAATAATGATAATAATTGCAATGATTATGATAATAATTGCAATAATGATTATAATGATGATGATAATGATAATAATGATGATAATGATGATGATAACGATAATAATGATGATAATCATGATAATAATGATGATAATAACAGGAATTGTGTCCATATATAATTTAAAAAAAAGGTAAAAGGAAAAAAAATCCAAAAGTCGAAAAAGCGGCAAAATGTAGCGAAATATAGTTTTTGAGAGTAGACTGCAAAATGACGTTTTTTCCATTCACTTGATGATTCTGGCAATTATTAGGGTAATAATGATAATAATTACCAGAATTCTATTAATCATGACAATAATGAAGATAAAAGTGAGAATAAAGAGAATTTGGATAACATTTTATGATTATTACTATTATTACTATTATCATTATTATTATTATTATTGTTATTAATATTATTATTGTTATTATTATTATTATTATTATTTTTACTGTTAGTATAATTGTAAAAATAATTATTATAACAGTAATAATTACAGTAATAACGATATTAATTAAAATAATGATATAAATAATGATTATAAAAACGCTAATATTGTTATTATTATTGTTATTACTATTATTATTGTAGTTGTTATTAGTATAGATGTAAAAATATATATTATAACTGCAATAATTGCAATAATAATGATAATAATTGCAATAATGATGATAATAATTACAATAATGATGATAATGATGATGATAATGATGATAATGATGTTGATAACGATAATAATGATGATAATCATGATAATAATGATGATAATAACAGGAATTGTGTCCATATATAATAAAAAAAGGTAAAAGAAAAAAAATCCCAAAAAATCGAAAAAGCGGCAAAATCTAGCGAAATATAGCCTTTTGAGAGTAGACTCCAAAATGACGTTCTTTCCATTCTTTGATGATTCTGGCAATTATTAGGATAATAATGATAATAATTACCAGAATTCTATTAATCATGACAATAATGATGATAAAAGTGAGAATAAAGAGAATTTGGATAACATTTGATGATTATTACTATTATTACTATTATCATTATTATTTTCATTATTATCATTATTATTATTATTATTATTATTATTATTATTATTATTATTATTATTATTATTATTATTATCATTATTATTATTATTGTTATTATTATTACTTTAATTATTAGTATTATTGCCCAAAAATATAATATAACTCTAATAATAACAATAATAATAATAATAAGTATAATTATAATAATACAAATTGTTATAATATTATTATTAATATTATTATTTTTATTATTATAATTGTTATTATTTTTACTGGTAGTATAACTGCAAAAATAATTATTATAACAGTAATAATTACAGTAATAACGATATTAATTAAAATAATGATATAAATAATAATTATAAAAACACTATTATTGTTATTATTATTGTTATTATTAAAAATATATATTATAACTGCAATAATTTCAATAATAATGATAATAATTGCAATAATGATGATAATAATTGCAATAATGATGATAATGATGATGATAATCATGATAATGATGTTGATAACGATAATAATGATGATAATCATGATAATAATGATGATAATAACAGAAATTGTGTCCATATATAATAAGAAAAGTTAAAAGAAAAAAAATCCCAAAAGACGAAACAGCGGCAAAATCTAGCGAAATATATCCTTTTGAGATTAGACTCCAAAATGACGTTTTTTCCATTCATTTGATGATTCTGGCAATTATTAGGTTAATAGTTATAATAATTACCAGAATTTTATTAATCTTGACAATAATGATGATAAAAGTAAGAATGAAGAGAATTTGGATAACATTTGATGATTATTACTATTATCATTATTATCATTATTATTATTATTATTATTATTATTATTATTATTATTATTACTTTAATTATTATTATTATTGCCAAAAAATATATTATAACTGTAATAATAGCAATAATAATTATAATAATACGAATTTTTATAATATTGTTATTAATATTATTATTGTTATTATTATCATTATTATTATTTTTACTGGTAGTATAATTGTGAAAATAATTATTGTAACAGTAATAATTGCAATAATAATGATAATAATTGCAATAATGATGATAATATGAATAATGGATAATATTGATAATGATGATAATGGATGATAATGATGATAATTGAATGATTGATAACGATAATAATGATGATAATCATGATAATAATGATGATAATAACAGGAATTGTGTCCATAATAATAAAAAGGTAAAAGAAAAAAATCCCAAAAGTCGAAAAAGCGGCAAAATCTAGCAAAATATAACCTTTTGAGAGTACACTCCAAAATGACGTTTTTTTCCATTCATTTGATGATTCTGGCAATTATTAGGTTAATAATGATAATAATTACCAGAATTCTATTAATCATGACAATAATGATGATAAAAGTGAGAATAAAGAGAATTTGATAACATTTGATGAATTATTACTATTATTACTATTATCATTATTATTATCATTATTATCATTATTATTATTATCATTATTATTGTTATTATTATCATTATTATTATTTTTTCTGTAGTATAATTGTAAAAATAATTATTAAACAGTAATAATTACAGTAATAACGATATTAATTAAAATAATGATATAAATAATGATTGATTATAAAAACGCTATTATTGTTATTATTATTATTATTACTATTGTTATTGTAGTTGTTATTAGTATAGATGTAAAAATATATATATAACTGCAATAATTGCAATAATGATGATAATAATTGCAATAATGATGATAATGATGATGATAATGATGATAATGATGATAATGATGATGATAACGATAATATTGATGATAATCATGATAATAATGATGATAATAACAGGAATTGTGTCCATATATAATAAAAAAAAGGTAAAAGAAAAAAATCCCAAAAGTCGAAAAAGCGGCAAAATCTAGCGAAATATAGTCTTTTGAGAGTAAACTCCAAAATGACGTTTTTTCCACTCATTTGATGATTCTGGCAATTATTAGGGTAATAATGATAATAATTACCAGAATTCTATTAATCATGACAATAATGATGATAAAAGTGAGAATAAAGAGAATTTGGATAACATATGATGACTATTACTATTATTACTATTATCATTATTATTATAATTATCATTATTATTATTATTATTATTATTATTATTATTATTATTATTACTACTTTAATTATTAGTATTATTGCCAAAAAATATATTATAATTGTAATAATAACAATAATAATAATAATAAGTATAATTATAATAATACGAATTGTTATAATATTGTTATCAATATCATTATTGTTATTATTATCATTATTATTATTTTTACTGGTAGTATAATTGTAAAAATAATTATTATAACTGCAATAATTGCAATAATAATGATAATAATTGCAATAATGATGATAATAATTGCAATAATGATGATGATAATGATAATGATGATAATAATGATAATGATGATGATAACGATAATAATGATGATAATCATGATAATAATGATGATAATAACAGGAATTGTGTTCATATATAATAAAAAAGGTAAAATAAAAAAATCCCAAAAGTCGAAAAAGCGGCAAAATCTAGCGAAATATAGCCTTTTGAGAGTAAACTCCAAAATGACGTTTTTCCATTCATTTGATGATTCTGGCAATTATTAGGGTAATAATGATAATAATTACCAGAATTCTATTAATCATGACAATAATGATGATAAAAGTGAGAATAAAGAGAATTTGGATAACATTTGATTATTATTACTATTATTACTATTATCATTATTATTATTATTATTATTATTATTATTATTATTATTATTATTACTTTAATTATTAGTATAATTGTAAAAATAATTATTATAACAGTTATAATTACAGTAATAACGATATTAATTAAAATAATGATATAAATAATGATTATAAAAACGTTATTATTGTTATTATTATTGTTATTACTATTATTATTGTAGTTGTTATTAGTATAGATGTAAAAATATATATTATAACTGCAATCATTGCAATAATAATGATAATAATTGCAATAATGATGATAATAATTGCAATAATGATGATAATGATGATCATTATTATTATCATTATTATCATTATTATTATCATTATTATTATTATTATTATTATTATCATTATTATTATTATTATAATAATAGTATAATTGTAGAAATAATTATTATAACAGTAATAATTACAGTAATAACGATATTAATTAAAATAATGATATAAATAATGATTATAAAAATGTTATTATTGTTATTATTATTGTTATACTCCAAAATGACGCTTTTTCCATTCATTTGATGATTATGGCAATTATTAGGGTAATAATGATAATAATTACAAGAATTCTATTAATCATGACAATAATGATGATAAAAGTGAGAATAAAGAGAATTTGGATAACATTTGATGATTATTACTATTATTACTATTATCATTATTATTATCATTATTATCATTATTTTATTATTATTATTATTATTATTATTATTATTATTATTACTTTAATTATTAGTATTTTTGCCAAGAAATATATTATAACTGTAATAATAACAATAATAATAATAATAAGTATAATTATAATAATACGAATTGTTATAATATTGTTATTAATCTTATTATTGTTATTATTATCATTATTATAATTTTTACTGGTAGTATAATTGTAAAGATAATTATTATAACAGTAATAATTACAGTAATAACGATATTAATTAAAATAATGATATAAATAAGGATTATAAAAATGTTATTATTGTTATTATTATTGTTATTACTATTATTATTGTAGTTGTTATTAGTATAGATGTAAAAATATATATTATAACTGCAATAATTGCAATAATAATGATAATGCCATAATAATGATAATAATTGCAATAACGATGATAACGATGATGATAATGATGATAATGATGATAATGATGATGATAACGATAATAATGATGATAGTCATGATAATAATGATGATAATAACAGGAATTGTGTCCATATATAATGAAAAAGGTAAAAGAAAAAAAATCCCAAAAGTAAAAAAAGCGGCAAAATCTAGCGAAATATAGCCTTTTGATAGTAGACTCCAAAATGACGTTTTTTCCATTCATTTGATGATTCTGGCAATTATTAGGGTAATAATGATAATAATTACCAGAATTCTATTAATCATGACAATAATGATGATAAAAGTGAGAATAAAGAGAATTTGGATAACTTTTGATGATTATTACTATTATTACTATTATCATTATTATTATTATTATTATCATTATTATTGTTATTATTATCATTATTATTATTTTTACGAGTAGTATAATTGTAAAAATGATTACTATAACAGTAATAATTACAGTAATAACGATATTAATTAAAATAATGGTATAAATAATGATTATAAAAACGCTATTATTGTTATTATTGTTGTTATTACTATTATTATTGTAGTTGTTATTAATATAGATGTAAAAATATATATTATAACTGCAATAATTGCAATAATAATGATAATAATTGCAATAATGATGATAATAATTGCAATAATGATGATGATGATGATAATGATGATAATGATGATAATGATGATGATAACGATAATAATGATGATAATCATGATAATAATGATGATAATAACAGGAATTGTGCCCATATATAATAAAAAAAGTAAAAAAAAAAATCCCAAAAGTCGAAAAAGCGGCAAAATCTAGCGAAATATAGCCTTTTGAGAGTAAACTCCAAAATGACGTTTTTCCATTCATTTGATGATTCTGGCAATTATTAGGGTAATAATGATAATAATTTCCAGAATTCTATTAATTATGACAATAATGATGATAAAAGTGAGAATAAAGAGAATTTGGATAACATTTGATGATTATTACTATTATTACTATTATCATTATTATTATCATTATTATTATTATTATATTATTATTATTATTATTATTATTATTATTATTATTATTTTTTATTATTACTTTAATTATTAGTATTATTGCCAAAAATATATTATAATTGTAATAATAACAATAATAATAATAATAAGTATAATTTTAATAATACGAATTGTTATCATATTGTTATTAATATCATTATTGTTATTATTATCATTATTATTATTTTTACTGGTAGTATAATTGTAAAAATAATTATTATAACAGTAATAATTACAGTAATACCGATATTAATTAAAATAATTATAAAAATAATATTTATAAAAACGTTATTATTGTTATTACTATTATTATTGTAGTTGTTATTAGTATAGATGTAAAAATATATATTATAACTGCAATAATTGCAATAATAATGATAATAATTTCAATAATGATGATAATAATTGCAATAATGATGATAATGATGATCATTATTATTATCATTATTATCATTATTATTATTATTATTATTATTATTATTATTATTATTATAATAGTATAATTGTAAAAACAATTATTATAACAGTAATAATTACAGTAATAACGATATTAATTAAAATAATGATATAAATAATGATTATAAAAGCGCTATTATTGTTATTATTATTGTTATTACTATTATTATTGTAGTTGTTATTAGTATAGATGTAAAAATATATATTATAACTGCAATAATTGCAATAATAATGATAATAATTGCAATAATGATGATAATAATTGCAATAATGATGATAATGATGATGATAATGATGATAATGATGATGATAACGATAATAATGATGATAATCATGATAATAATGATGATAATAACAGGAATTGTGTCATATATAATAAAAAAGGTAAAAGAAAAAAAATCCCAAAAGTCGAAAAAGCGGCAAAATCTAGCGAAATATAGCCTTTTGAGAGTAGACTCCAAAATGACGTTTTTTCCATTCATTTGATGATTCTGGCAATTATTAGGGTAATAATGATAATAATTACCAGAATTCTATTCATCATGACAATAGTGATGATAAAAGTGAGAATAAAGAGAATTTGGATAACATTTGATGATTATTACTATTATTACTATTATCATTATTATTATCATTATTATCATTATTATTATTATTATTATTATTATTATTATTATTACTACTTTAATTATTAGTATTATTGCCAAAAAATATATTATAAATGTAATAATAACAATAATAATAATAATACGTATAATTATATTAATACGAATTGTTATAATATTGTTATTAATATTATCATTGTTATTATAATCATTATTATTATTTTTACTGGTACTATAATTGTAAAAATAATTGTTATAACAGTAATAATTACAGTAATAACGATATTAATTAAAATAATGATATAAATAATGATTATAAAACGCTATTATTGTTATTATTATTGTTATTACTATTATTATTGTAGTTGTTATTAGTATAGATGTAAAAATATATATTATAACTGCAATAATTGCAATAATAATGATAATAATTGCAATAATGATGATAATAATTGCAATAATGATGATAATGATGATGATAATGATGATAATGATGATAATGATGATGATAACGATAATAATGATGATAATCATGATAATAATGATGATAATAACAGGAATTGTGTCCATATATAATAAAAAGGTAAAAGAAAAAAAATCCCAAAAGTCGAAAAAGCGGCAAAATCTAGCGAAATATAGCCTTTTGAGAGTAGACTCCAAAATGACGTTTTTTCCATTCATTTGATGATTCTGGCAATTATTAGGGTAATAATGATAATAATTACCAGAATTCTATTAATCATGACAATAATGATGATAAAAGTGAGAATAAAGAGAATTTGGATAACATTTGATGATTATTACTATGTACAGGGTTTGGTGATGGTGTGTGCTGTCTTGTGTGCGAAATGTGAGTGCGTGCGTGCTTGTGAGCGTTAGCGAACCATTGGGTTTACCCAGACGACCCATTTCTCCTGCTTCGAACCTGGAAGGAAGCCATGGTCGGTGGTCACCGTTATTTGGTCAGCCACTTGGCTCCGAACTCCACACTGATACACATTGTAAGTAATTATATATATTTATTTTACTACTTTTGAAATTGAAATTGTGTAAAACTTAATTACATAAGTGATAGCAAGTAAAGTAACTTGATGTTATGAAGTGAGTGATTTAGTGCATTATTCCACTGGTTCTTATTGCAGCTTCCATATTTTATGAGTGGAAGAAACCTGTCAGCATTGTTGTGGCTATCCACCCTAGGACATTTACCCTGGGCTATTCTACCCTGGTCTGTGTCGTCTCGGTCCTAATTATCCCGATCCGTACTTCTTCGGGCTGCATGACCTCGGCTGTATGACCTCGGACCGCTTGACCCTGACTGGACTAAGGCCTGCACTACATCGAGCTTCTGATATACATATGTGCAAAGTTTTATTTTTGATTGATTGAATTTGAATACATATATAGATGGAAAATATATATTGAAAATAGACAATGAGTTTTCTATCTCCCTGAAGCAATCTATTCCCCAGAGGATATATAAAAGGACAAAAGGTTTGCTCATGATATCTGAAAATTATAAATAAAATAATTAAGAAACCCTGATTAAGTGAAATTAATGATTTATATAAAGAGGGGAAACCTTGGACAAGTGGCGCAGTGAGTAGGATCCTCTGATAGATTGCACAAGGGCTAATTATATTTTTTTATTCATGCTTTACTTTTGTATCATCTCAGATTGTAATGTGGTGTCCGGGCAGGTGGCTGGCCATATAAAGGTGAGTCGGTAAACCAAATGGAGGAATGATGTGGTGTGAATGGTCCAAGTTGTGGTGAAGGAGTGTGACGACTTGCTTAGTAAGTTGTATATTTGATATACGTAACATTGCGTCATACGCGTGCGGATTAAGAGTAAATTTTAATTCAATCGTGCCTCCTTTTCACCGTTGTTGTGGTGTATATCACCACGTGTTGCGTATTCAGTGATAAGTATTGTAATGCTTATTGGTTATACGTTCGGGAGAACAGTCTTGGTAAATGTTGAAGACTGTGGTGTGCCCGCGGGCGTTGTGAAATACAGTAACTCCGTTCGCTATATCTTAACTGCGATGGATTGTAAACCCTTGTATAATTCTGCCATTGCTGTTAACGATGTTTTGTCGCAGATTATTCGTAATTGCTTGTGAACTGTACTTGTTCATTTAAACTATACTGCTCGCGTTAAGTCGGCAGGTATAATCGGTAATTACGTAAAGCGAGGATTTTTTTTTGTAAACGGTTGTGCTAAGCTTTTACATTAATTATCTTGCAGTGTAAGAGTTTCTATCAAGTTTTAGAATTAGCTTATTGAAAAAAAAAAGAAAAAAAAACTTAGATTCGCAATCATGTCAGTCGATTTAATTGAACTTGTTAAATGCGCTAAAGATGCGGGTCTATCCGCCGCAGATATTAATACTTTAGTCGCGAAAGAGGAGGATAGATATAAGCAAAGGATAGAAAGAGAAGAGATACAAAGAGAAAGAGAAGATAAACAAAGAGAAAGAGATGAAAGGCAAAAGGAGAGAGATTTAAAAAGGGAAGAGTTAGAGGCCCAGGAGAGGGAGAAACAGCGAACACACGAGTCGCGCGAGGCAGACAAACAACGAGCCCACGAGTTAGCTCTTGCTCAGTTGCAATCGGAGACGAGCACTCGCAATGAAAGCGCTGTCGAAGGGTCATATCCGGGATTGAAAATGCCTAAGTTTGATGACGGTAAGGATGACATAGACGATTACTTACGCAGATTCGAGAAACTAGCCTGTTTACAGGGATGGGATTCACATAATTTTTATGTCTATTTAGGTTCTCTGTTGGGGGGCAAAGCCTTAAAGATATACGTAAGTCTGCCGGATGACGTTCTAGTAAATTACGAACTGTTAAAAGACGCGTTACTGAAAGGGTATAATGTTGATGTTGATTCCTACCGTAAGAAGTTTAAGGAGAGTAAGGTTGGTGAAAACGAGACGTACGTGCAATTAATGTCTCGACTGATTAGATATTTGGATAACTGGCTAACAATGAGTGACGTCACAAAGAACTACGAGGAGCTGTTTGACTTCTTAATTCGCGACCAGATGTTAAACAATTGTCCTTTTGAACTTCGCGTTTTTCTTAAGGAACGAGTCTTTGGAACTACTCTTGACTTGGCGCAAGCAGCCGACAGATTTCGTAGTGCACACAAGTCTTTCAAAACCCGTAAAATGCCCATCAAGGAAGATCCGGATACAAGGAACAGTACTAAAACTGGCGTTAGGGATAAGGTCGTGTGTCACCACTGTTCCAAGCCAGGTCATATACGTCCTTCTTGCCCCGACTTAATGCCCGGTAAAAGCAAGTCCTCTCAGAGGGTCAACTTTGTGTTCGACTCTGACCTCTCTCCGAACAACAGTATCACGTGTGAGGGAATGTTGTATAATAAACCCGTGCATGTGCTCTTTGATTCTGGCTGTTCGTCCATCATCGTTAAAGAATCGCTGATCCCCGCCACGGCGAGGCGAGGGAAAATGGTCACTCTGTACGACTACCTCGGAGTGGGCTGAACTTTTCCAACTGTGCGCTGTCTTATAAAGAGCGAATTTTTGAGTGGGTGGTTCAACGTTGTTGCTGCTCCTATTAAGTTCACCGATGTTCTCGTGGGTATGGTGCCAGGTGTCAAAGTACCATCCGTGAATAACCCTAAACGTAATATATCGGTAAACTCGTCTAACCGCACAGATGTTGTTAATGCAGTTGCCACGAGATCCGCTAAAGTAAAGGAAGACGCCGAACCAGCAGAACTGACAGTTTCTGATTTTCAGATTGATAAGATTTCCAAAGATGATTTTATGAATGCTCAGAATAAATGTTCTTCTCTCGAAAATATAAGAGCTAAAGTCAACAATAAATCTATAGTAAATGTAAAGAATCGTTCAGTAAAATACGAAATAGTGAAAGGCTTAATTCACCGAGTGTGCGTTAATAGCAAGCATGCCTATGAAGTTGGTGTTAAACAGTTGGTAGTACCTCGGAAATTTGTAAATGTGATTCTTTCAACCGCTCATGATTCTCCTGTTGCAGGTCATTTTTCCCACAGGAAAACAGCGGATAAGATTTTTCATAATTTTTTTTGGCCAGGCGCGGGAGCGGAGATAAAACGCTACTGCCGTTCATGTCACGTGTGTCAGAAGACGAGTCCTAAAGGTAAAATAGGCAAGGCTCCCATGGTTCAGATGCCAATTATAAGCGAGCCATTTGCCAGGGTAGCAATCGATCTTGTGGGGCCGATAACACCTGCGTCTAGCAGAGGCCACAAGTACATACTGACGCTCATTGACATGGCCACTAGATTCCCTGAAGCAGTTCCCTTACGGAATATAGATACAGTCACTGTAGCAGAGGCTTTGTTAAGTATTTTTTCGCGTGTTGGAATACCGAAAGAAATGCTCTCAGATCGCGGAACTCAGTTCAAATCCGATTTAATGGCGGAGATAAACAGGTTGCTCTCGATAAAAGCATTATTTACGAGCCCATACCATGCCTGCTGCAACGGCACTGTAGAGCGATTTCACGCAGTGTTAAAGTCCATGCTTAAGAAACTCTGCGGAGAACGACCCCAAGATTGGGATCGCTACATTCCGTCTGTCCTGTTCGCGTACCGCGAGGTTCCTAACGATACTCTGAAATTCAGCCCATTTGAGTTGTTATACGGTCGCAAAGTGCGTGGTCCACTGTCTATTCTTCATGATCTATGGACCAGAGATGACATTAATGAGGAGACTAAGAGCACTTATCAGTACGTGCTTGACCTACGATCCCGCTTAGAGGAATCAGCCCAAATGGCCTCCTCCCATGCTGACGTTTCTGGCAAGATGTATAAAGCCTATTTTGACAGAACTGCTAAAGTACGCAAACTAAACGAAGGCGACGAAGCACTTGTCTTGTTACCAACATCTCACAACAAGTTAACTATGCAGTGGAAGGGACCTTATTCGGTAGTGAAGAAACACGATAACGGCGTAGATTACGAGGTAAAGGTTAATTCGAAGAAGAGATTGTATCACATAAACATGCTAAAGAAATATGTGAGGCGTGATGAGGTTTCTTCTTCGCAAGTATGTCAGATGTGCGTCGTGGATGATCTTCCATCATCCAAGGATGACGAGAATTTTGCTTGCGATATCCCGGAGTTGTACGAGGCTAGTGAATACAAAGTAAATCTTAATCCTGAACTGTCGAGTGAGCAGACAGCAGAGTTAAAACAGCTAATAGCTGAATTCTCTGACGTCTTTTCAGACAAACCCGGTGTAATCAGCACAGTCATACATGACATTGATTTGACAACCGTTGTCCCAGTCCATACTAAGCCATACCCTATTCCCCATCATCTCCGAAAAGCTTTCGATGAGGAAGTGGATAGAATGCTATCTTTAGGCGTTATCGAACCTTCAACATCTCCTTATTGCTCACCCGTTGTGCTAGTTAAAAAGGCCGATCATTCATGGTGCTTTTGCGTAGATTTTAGGGCTCTGAATGATGTGAGCGTTTTCGACGCAGAACCGATGCCAACGATGGATGAAGCGCTAGGTAATTTTGTGGGAGACGTTTACTTTACGGAATTAGATCTTTGTAAAGGTTATTGGCAAATTCCGTTATCGGAAAAGGCAAAACCATGCACGGCTTTTGCTACTCCCAAATATGGACTTGTGCAGTTCACGAAACTTCCGTTCGGTTTACGCACGGCGTGTGCTAGTTTTATTAGACTAATGCGTAAAGTTACTGCAGGATTGACGAATGTAGAGTGCTACTTCGATAATTTAGTGGTGCACAGCTCGTCCTTTGATAATCACTTGATTCATATAAGGAATCTTCTGGAAAGATTGCGTGAGCATGGGTTAACTGCTGGGCCTAGCAAGTGTTTTATAGCTTTTCCCAATATCAAATATCTTGGATTTAATCTTGGTGAAAAGGGCTTGAGTACCCTTCCAGATAAGGTAAACGCAATTAAGAATATGCCTATACCGGAAACTAAGAAACAACTACGTAGTTTCCTTGGTACTCTTTCGTTTTTTCGTAAGTTTATCCCGAACTTGGCTGACCTCGTGCATCCTTTGAACTCTCTTCTGAAGAAATTTTCTCCTAATAAGCTAAATTTAACCCCTGATCTTGTTAAAAGAATCGACGAGTTAAAATACTTATTAATAAATGCTCCAATCTTAACTCTGCCTGACTACGAGAAGATCTTTTATCTCAGAACAGACGCCAGCGACACGGGTCTTGGGGCGGTTTTGTTGCAAAAGGTGGATGGTGTCCTCATGCCAATCGCTTACGCGAGTAGAAAGCTCTCCGACTCGGAAGGTCGTTATGCCGTAATAGAGAGAGAAGCTTTAGCTATCGTGTGGGCTATTAAAAAGTTCTGGTGTTATCTGTATGGCCGCGAGTTTGTCTTGCAAACTGACCAACAACCATTAACATACGTCAGAAACATGAAAAATAGCAATGGTCGTCTTATGCGTTGGTCACTGGCTCTCCAGTCATATGCATTTACGATAGAGTATATCAAAGGTCAAGACAATGTTGGTGCAGACATCCTTAGTCGATGTTCAGTGTAAATTTGATTGTATATATCACAAGGTAAGATAAGGGAAACCCCACTTTCACTTAAAATCGTATAATTTTTAAGTCAAAATGGGGGGCTTTGTACAGGGTTTGGTGATGGTTTCCCTTATAAATATTTGTATTTGCTGTCTTGTGTGCGAAATGTGAGTGCGTGCGTGCTTGTGAGCGTTAGCGAACCATTGGGTTTACCCAGACGACCCATTTCTCCTGCTTCGAACCTGGAAGAAAGCCATGGTCGGTGGTCACCGTTATATGGTCAGCCACTTGGCTCCGAACTCCACACTGATACACATTGTAAGTAATTATATATATTTATTTTACTACTTTTGAAATTGAAATTGTGTAAAACTTAATTACATAAGTGATAGCAAGTAAAGTAACTTAATGTTATGAAGTGAGTGATTTAGTGCATTATTCCACTGGTTCTTATTGCAGCTTCCATATTTTATGAGTGGAAGAAACCTGTCAGCATTGTTGTGGCTATCCACCCTAGGACATTTACCCTGGGCTATTCTACCCTGGTCTGTGTCGTCTCGGTCCTAATTATCCCGATCCGTACTTCTTCGGGCTGCATGACCTCGGCTGTATGACCTCGGACCGCTTGACCCTGACTGGACTAAGGCCTGCACTACATCGAGCTTCTGATATACATATGTGCAAAGTTTTATTTTTGATTGATTGAATTTGAATACATATATAGATGGAAAATATATATTGAAAATAGACAATGAGTTTTCTATCTCCTTGAAGCAATCTATTCCACAGAGGATATATAAAAGGACAAAAGGTTTGCTCATGATATCTGAAAATTATAAATAAAATAATTAAGAAACCTTGATTAAGTGAAATTAATGATTTATATAAAGAGGGGAAACCTTGGACATACTATTATCATTATTATTATCATTATTATCATGATTATTATTATTATTATTATTATTATTATTATTACTTTAATTATTAATATTATTGCCAAAAAATATATTATAACTGTAATAATAACAATAATAATAATAATAAGTATAATTATAATAATACGAATTGTTATAATATTGTTATTACTATTATTATTGTAGTTGTTATTAGTATAGATGTAAAAATATATATTATAACTGCAATAATTGCAATAATAATGATAATAATTGCAATAATGATGATAATAATTGCAATAATGATGATAATGATGATAATGATGATAATAATGATGATAACGATAATAATGATGATAATCATGATAATAATGATGATAATAACAGGAATTGTGTCCATATATAATAAAAAAAGGTAAAAGAATAAAAATCCCAAAAGTCGAAAAAGCGGGAAAATATAGCGAAATATAGCCTTTTGAGAGTAGACTCCAAAATGACGTTTTTTCCATTCATTTGATGATTCTGGAAATTATTAAGATAATAATGATAATAATTACCAGAATTCTATTAATCATGACAATAATGATGATAAAAGTGAGAATAAAGAGAATTTGGATAACATTTGATGATTATTACTATTATTACTATTATCATTATTATTATCATTATTATCATTATTATCATCATTATTATTATTATTATTATTATACTTGAATTATTAATATTATTGCCAAAAAAATTATTATAACTGTAATAATAACAATAATAATAACAATAAGTATAATTATAATAATACAAATTGTTATAATATTGTTATTAATATTATTATTGTTATTATAATCATTATTATTATTTTTACTGGTAGTATAATTGTAAAAATAATTATCATAACAGTAATAATTACAGTAATAACGATATTAATTAAAATAATGATATAAATAATGATTATAAAAACGTTATTATTGTTATTATTATTGTTATTACTATTATTATTGTAGTTGTTATTAGTATAGATGTAAAAATATATATTATAACTGCAATAATTGCAATAATAATTATAATAATTGCAATAATGATGATAATAATTGCAATAATGATGATAATGATGATGATAATGATGATAATGATGATAATGATGATGATAACGATAATAATGATGATAATCATGATAATAATGATGATAATAACAGGAATTGTGTCCATATATAATAAAAAAGGTAAAAGAAAAAAAATCCCAAAAGTCGAAAAATCGGCAAAATCTAGCGAAATATAGCCTTTTGAGAGTAGACTCCAAAATGACGTTTTTTCCATTCATTTGATGATTCTGGTAATTATTTGGGTAATAATGATAATAATTACCAGAATTCTATTAATCATGACAATAATGATGATAAAAGTGAGAATAAAGAGAATTTGGATAACATTTGATGATTATTACTATTATTACTATTATCATTATTATTATTATTATTATTATTATTATTATTATTATTATTATTATTATTACTTTAATTATTAATATTATTGCCAAAAAATATATTATAACTATAATAATAACAATAATAATAATAATAAGTATGATTATAATAATACGAATTTTTATAATATTGTTATTAATATTATTATTGTTATTATTATCATTATTATTATTTTTACTGGTAGTATAATTGTAAAAATAATTATTATAACAGTAATAATTACAGTAATAACGATAGTAATTAAAATAATGATATAAATAATGATTATAAAAACGCTATTATTGTTATTATTATTGTTATTACTATTATTATTGTAGTTGTTATTAGTATAGATGTAAAAATATATATTATAACTGCAATAATTGCAATAATAATGATAATAATTGCAATAATGATGATAATAATTGCAATAATGCTTATAATGATGATAATGATGATAATGATGATGATAACGATAATAATGAAAACCATGATAATAATGATGATAATAACAGGAATTCTGTCCATATATAATAAAAAAGGTAAAAGAAAAAAAATCCCAAAAGTCGAAAAAGTGGCAAAATCTAGCGAAATATAGCCTTTTGAGAGTAGACTCCAAAATGACGTTTTTTCCATTCATTTGATGATTCTGGCAATTATTAGGGTAATAATGATAATAATTACCAGAATTTTATTAATCATAACAATAATAATGATAAAAGTGAGAATAAAGAGAATTTAGATAACATTTGATGATTATTACTATTATTACTATTATCATTATTATTATCATTATTATCATTGTTATTATTATTATAATTATTATTATTATTATTATTATTATTATTATTATTATTATTATTATTATTATTACTTTAATTATTAGTATTATTGATAAGGCCGCGGTGACCGAATGGTTAGAGCGTCGGACTCAAGACTGTCACGACGGCAATCTGAGTTCGAGTGTTCGAGTCACCGGCCAGCGCGTTATTCCCTTGGGCAAGGAACTTCACCTTGATTGCCTACCTAGCCACTGGGTGGCCAAGCCAGGACAAGTCAAGTGCTGGTCCCAAGCCCGGATAAATAGAGAGAATGATTACCTAAAAAGGTACCACCGGCACTCTCCGTGGAAAGGAACTGGTGACCCTAGCACGTACTCACTCCAAGGGCATCACAATATGAAAACTACAATTAAGTATCATGCTGTGACCACGGCGGCTCAGGTATGAACCTACCGTTAAAAGAAGAATTAGTATTATTGCCAAAAAATATATTATAACTGTAATAATAACAATAATAATAATAATAAGTATAATTATAATAATACGAATTGTTATAATATTGTTATTAATATTATTATTGTTATTATTATTATTATTATTATTTTTACTGGAAGTATAATTGTAAAAATAATTATTATAACAGTAATAATTACAGTAATAACGATAGTAATTAAAATAATGATATAAATAATGATTATAAAAATGTTATTATTGTTATTATTATTGTTATTACTATTATTATTGTAGTTTTTTTAGTATAGATGTAAAAATATATATTATAACTGCAATAATTGCAATAATAATGATAATAATTGCAATATTGATGATAATAATTGCAATAATGATGAAAATGATGATAATGATGATAATGATGATGATAACGATAATAATGATGATAATCATGATAATAATGATGATAATAAAAGGAATTTTGTCCATATATAATAAGAAAAGGTAAAAGAAAAAAAAAACAGAAGTCGAAAAAGCGGCAAAATCAAGCGAAATATAGCCTTTTGAGAGTAGACTCCAAAATGACGTTTTTTCCATTCATTTGATGATTCTGGCAATTATTAGGGTAATAATGATAATAATTACCAGAATTCTATTAATCCTGACAATAATGATGATAAAAAAAAAAATTTGGAATTTAATATTATTACTATTATTACTATTATCATTATTATTATCATTATTATCATTATTATCATCATTATTATTATTATTATTATTATTATTATTATTATTATTACTTTAATTATTAGTATTATTCCCAAAAAATATATTATAACTGTAATAATAACAATAATAATAATAATAAGTATAATTATAATAATACGAATTGTTATAATATTGTTATTAATATTATTATTGTTATTATTATCATTATTATTATTTTTACTGGTAGTATAATTGTAAAAATAATTATTATAACAGTAATAATTACAGTAATAACGATATTAATTAAAATACTTATATAAATAATGATTATAAAAACGCTATTATTGTTATTATTATTGTTATTACTCTTATTATTGTAGTTGTTATCAGTATAGATGTAAAAATATATATTATAACTGCAATAATTGCAATAATAATGATAATAATTGCAATAATGATGATAATAATTGCAATAATTATGATAATGATGATGATAATGATGGTAATGATGATGATAACGATAATAATGATGATAATCATGATAATAATGATGATAATAACAGGAATTGTGTCCATATATAATAAAAAAGGTAAAAGAAAATAATCCCAAAAGTCGAAAAAGCGGCAAAATATAGCGAAATATAGCCTTTTGAGAGTTGACTCCAAAATGACGTTTTTTTCCATTCATTTGATGATTCTGGCAATTATTAGGGTAATAATGATAAAAATTACTAGAATTCTATTAATCATGACAATAATGATGATAAAAGTGAGAATAAAGAGAATTTCGATAACATTTGATGATTATTACTGTTATTACTATTATCATTATTATTATCATTATTATTATCATTATAATTATTATTATTATTATTATGATTATTATTATTATTATTATTATTATTATTATTATTACTTTAATTATAAGTATTATTGCCAAAAAATATAATATAACTGTAATAATAACAATAATAATAATAATAAGTATAATTATAATAATACGAATTGTTATAATATTGTAATTAATATTATTATTGTTATTATTATCATTATTATTATTTTTACTGGTAGTATAATTGTAAAAATAATTATTATAACATTAATAATTACAGTAATATCGATATTAATTAAAATAATGATATAAATAATGATTATAAAAAAGTTCTTGTTATTATTATTGTTATTACTATTATTATTGTAGTTGTTAATAGTATAGATGTAAAAATATATATTGTAACTGCAATAATAATCATAATAATTGCAATAATGATGATAATAATTGCAATAATGATGATAATGATGATGATAATGATGATAATGATGATAATGATGATGATAACGATAATAATGATGATAATCATGATAATAATGATGATAATAACAGGAATTGTGTCCATATATAATAAAAAAGGTAAAAGAAAAAAAAATCCCAAAAGTCGAAAAAGCGGGAAAATATAGCGAAATATAGCCTTTTGAGAGTAGACTCCAAAATGACGTTTTTTCCATTCATTTGATGATTCTGGCAATTATTAGGGTCATAATGATAATCATTACCAGAATTCTATTAATCATGACAATAATGATGATAAAGTGAGAATAAAGAGAATTTGGATATCATTTGATGATTATTACTATTATTACTATTATCATTATTATTATCATTATTATCATTATTATTATTATTATTATTATTATTATTATCATTATTATTATTATTATTATAATTATTACTTTATTATTATTAGTATTATTGCCAAAAAAATATATTATAACTGTAATAATAACAATAATAATAAATAGTAAGTATAGTTATAATAATACAAATTGTTATAATATTGTTTTTAATATTATTATTGATATTATTATCATTATTATTATTTTTACTGGTAGTATAATTGTAAAAATAATTATTATAACAGTAATAATTACAGTAATAACGATATTAATTAAAATAATGATATAAATAATGATTATAAAAACGCTATTATTGTTATTATTATTGTTATTACAATTATTATTGTAGTTGTTATTAGTATAGATGTAAAAATATATATTATAACTGCAATAATTGCAATAATAAGGACAATAATTGCAATAATGATTATAATAATTGCAATAATGATGATAATGATGATGTTAATGATGATAATGATGATGATAACGATAATAATGATGATAATCATGATAATAATGATGATAATAACAGGAATTGTGTCCATATATAATTAAAAAAAAAAAAGATAAAAGAAAAAAAATCCAAAAAGTCGAAAAAGCGGCAAAATCTAGCGAAATATAGCCTTTTGAGAGTAGACTCCAAAATGACGTTTTTTCCATTCATTTGATGATTCTGACAATTATTAGGGTAATAATGATAATAATTACCAGAATTCTATTAAACATGACAATAATGATGATAAAAGTGAGAATGAAGAGAATTTGGATAACAGTTGATGATTATTACTATTATTACTATCATCATTATTATTATCATTATTATCATTGTTATTATTATTATTATTATTATCATTATTATTATTATTATTATTATTATTATTATTACTTTAATTATTAGTATTATTGCCAAAAAATTTATTATAACTGTAATAATAACAATAATAATAATAATAATTATAATTATAATAATACGAATTGTTATAATATTGTTATTAATTTTATTATTGTTATTATTATCATTATTATTATTTTTACTGGTTGTATAATTATAAAAATAATTATTATAACAGTAATAATTACAGTATTAACGATATTAATTAAAATAATGATATAAATAATGATTATAAAAACGCTATTGTTGTTATTATTATTGTTATTACTATTATTATTGTAGTTGTTATTAGAATAGATGTAAAAATATATATTATAACTGCAATAATTGCAATAATAATGATGATAATTGGAATAATGATGATAATAATTGTAATAATGATGATAATGATGATGAGAATGATGATAATGATGATGATAACGATAATAATAATGATAATCATGATAATAAGGATGATAATAACAGGAATTATTTCCATATATAATAAAAAAAGGTAAAAGGAAAAAAATTCCATAAGTCGAAAAAACGGCAAAATCTAGCGAAATATAGCCTTTTGAGAGTAGACTCCAAAATAACGTTTTTTCCATTCATTTGATGATTCTGGAAATTATTAGGGTAATTATGATAATAATTACCAGAATTCTATTAATCATGACAATAATGATGATAAAAGTGAGAATAAAGAGAATTTGGATAACATTTTATCATTATTATTATTATTAATATTATTATTATTATTATTATTATTATCATTATTATTATTATTATTATTATTATTAATATTATTACTTTATTCCCAAAAAATATATTATAACAGTAATAATTACAGTAATAACGATATTAATTAAAATAATGATATAAATAATGATTATAAAAACCTTATTATTGTTATTATTATTGTTATTACTATTATTATTGCAGTTGTTATTAGTATAGATGTAAAAATATATATTATATCGGCAATAATTGCAATATTAATGATAATAATTGCAATAATGATGATAATGATGATGATAATGATGATAATGATGATAATGATGATGATAACGATAATAATGATGATAATAATGATAATAATGATGATAATAACATGAATTGTGTCCATATATAATAAAAAATGGTAAAAAAAAAAATCCCAAAAGTCGAAAAAGAGTTAAAATCTAGCGAAATCTAGCCATTTGAGAGTAGACTCCAAAATGACGTTTTTTTCCATTCTTTTGATGATTCTGGCAACTATTAGGGTAATAATGATAATAATTACCAGAATTCTATTAATAATGACAATAATGATGATAAAAGTGACAATAAAGAGAATTTGAATAACATTTGATGATTATTACTATTAATACTATTATCATTATTATTATCATTAATATCATTATCATTATTATTATTATTATTTTTATTATTATTATTATTATTATTATTATTATTATTATTACTATTATTATTATTACTTTAATTATAAGTATTACTGCCAAAAAATATATTATAACTGTAATAATAAAAGTAATAATAATAATAAGTATAATTATAATAATACGAATAGTTATGATATTGTTGTTAATATTATTATTGTTATTATTATTATTATTATTATTTTTACTGTTAGTATAATTGTAAAAATAAATATTATAAAAACGCTATTATTTTTATTATTATTGTTATTACTATTATTATTGTAGTCGTTATTAGTATAGATGTAAAAATATATATTATAACTTCAATAATTGCAATAATAATGATAATAATTGCAATAATGATGATAATAATTGCAATAATGATAAAAATAATTGCAATAATGATGATATTCATGATAATGATGATGATAATGATTATAATGATGATAATGATGATGATAACGATAATAATGATGATAATCATGATAATAATGATGATAATAACAGGAATTGTGTCCATATATAATTTAAAAAGGTAAAAAAAAAAATCCTGAAAGTCGAAAAAGCGGCAAAATCTAGCGAAATATAGCCTTTTGAGAGTAGACTCCAAAATGACGTTTTTTCCATTCATTTGATGATTCTGGCAATTATTAGGGTAATAATGATAATAATTACCAGAATTCTATTAATCATGACAATAATGATGATAAAAGTGAGAATAAAGAGAATTTGGATAACATTTGATGATTATTATTACTATTATCATTAATATTATCATTATTATCATTATAATTATATTATTATTATTATTATTATTATTATTATTATTATTACTTTAATTATTATTATTATTACCAAAAAATGTATTATAACTGTAATAATAACAATAATAATATTAATAAGTATAATTATAATAATACGAATTGTTATGGTATTGTTATTAATATTATTATTGTTATTATTATCATTATTATTATTTTTACTGGTAGTATGCTTGTAAAAATAATTATTATAACAGTAATAATTACAGTAATAACGATATTAATTAAAATAATGATATAAATAATGATTATATAAACGCTATTATTTTTATCATTATTGTTATTACTATTATTATTGTAGTTGTAATTAGTATAGATGTAAAAAATATATATTATAACTGCAATAATTGCAATAATAATGATAATAATATCAATAATGATGATAATAATTGCAATAATGATGATAATGATGATGATAATGATGATAATGATGATGATAACGATAATAATGATGATAATCATGATAATAATGATGATTATAAAAGGAATTGTGTCCATATATAATAAAAAGGCAAAAGAAAAAAAAATCCCAAAAGTCGAAAAACCGTCAAAATCTAGCGAAATATAGCCTTTTGAGAGTAGACTCCAAAATGACGTGTTGTCCATTCATTTGATGATTCTGGCAATTATTAGGGTAATAATGATAATAATTACCAGAATTATATTAATCATGACAATAATGATGATTAAAGTGAGAATAAAGAGAATTTTGATTACATTTGATGATTATTACTATTATTACTATTATCATTATTATTCTCATTATTATAATTATTATCATTATTATAATAATAATTATTATTATTAATATTATTATTACTATTATTACTTTAATTATTAGTATTATTGCCAAAAAATATTTTATAACTGTAATAATAACAACAATAATAATAATAAGTATAATTATAATAATACGAATTGTTATAATATTGTTATTAATATTATTATTGCTATTATTATCATTATTATTATTTTTACTGGTAGTATAATTGTAAAAATAATTATTATAATAGTAATAATTACAGTAATAACGATATTAATTAAAATAATGATATAAATAATGATTATAAAAACGATATTATTGTTATTATTATTGTTATTACTATTATTATTGTAGTTGTTATTAGTATAGATGTAAAAATATATATTATAACTGCAATAATTGCAATAATAATGATAATAATTGCAATAATGATGATAATAATTGCAATAATGATGATAATGATAATGATAATGATGATAATGATGATGATAACGATAATAATGATGATAATCATGATAATAATGGTGATAATAACAGGAATTGTGTCCATATATAATAAAAAGGGTAAAAGAAAAAAAATCCCAAAAGTCGAAAAAGCGGCAAAATCTAGCGAAATATAGTCTTTTGAGAGTAGACTCCAAAATGACGTTTTTTTCATTCATTTGATGATTCTGGCAATTATTTGGGTAATAATGATAATAATTACCAGAATTCTATTAATCATGACAATAATGATGATAAAAGTGAGAATAAAGAGAATTTGGATAACATTTGATGATTATTACTATTATTACTGTTATCATTATTATTATCAATAATATCATTATTATTATTATTATTATTATTATTATTTTTATTATTATTATTATTATTATTATTATTATTATTATTAGTATTATTCCTAAAAAATATACTATAACTGTAATAGTAACAAAAATATTAATTATAAGTATAATTATAATAATACGAATTATTATAATATTGTTATTAATATTATTATTGTTATTATTATCATTATTATTATTTTTACTGGTAGTATAATTGTAAAAATAATTATTATAACAGTAATAATTACAGTAATAACGATATTAATTAAAATAAGGATATAAATAATGATTATAAAATTTTGTTATTATTATTGTTATTACTATTATTATTGGAGTTGTTATTAGTATAGATGTAAAAATATATATTATAACTGCAACAATTGCAATAATAATGATAATAATTGATATAATGATGATAATAATTGCAATAATGATGATAATGATGATTATAATGATGATAAAGATGATGATAACGATAATAATGATGATAATCATGATAATAATGATGATAATAACAGGAATTGTGTCCATATATAATAAAAAAAGTAAAAGAAAAAAAATCCCAAAAGTCAAAAAAGCGGCAAAATCTAGCGAAATATAACCTTTTGAGAGTAGACTCCAAAATGACTTTTTTCCATTCATTTGATGATTCTGGCAATTATTAGGGTAATAATGACAATAATTACCAGAATTCTATTAATCATGACAATAATGATGATAAAAGTGAGAATAAAGATAATTTTGATAACATTTGATGATTATTAGTATTATTGCAATTATATATTATTATTATTATTATTATTATTATTATTATTATTATTATTATTATTATTAATTTAACAATTAGAATTATTACCAAAAAATATATTATAACTGTAATAATAACAATAATAATAATAATAAGTATAATTATAATAATACGAATTGTTATAATATTGTTATTAATATTAATATTGTTATTGTTATCATTATTATTATTTTTACTGGTAGTATAATCGTAAAAATAATTATTATAACAGTAATAATTACAGTAATAACGATATCAAGATAATGATATAAATAATAATTATAAAAACGCTATTATTGTTATTATTATTGTTATTACTATTATTATTGTAGTTGTTATTAATATAGATGTAAAAATATATATTATAACTGCAATAATTGCAATAATAATGATAATAATTCAATAATGATGATAATAATTGCAGTAATGATGATAATGATGATGATAATGATGATAATGATGATGATAACGACAATAATGATGATAATCATGATAATAATGATGATAATAATAGGAATTGTTTCCATATATAATAAAAAAGGTAAAAGAAAAAAAATCCCAAAAGTTGAAAAAGCGGCAAAATCTAGCGAAATATAGACTTTTCAGAGTACACTCCAAAATGACGTTTTCTCCATTCATTTGATGATTTTTGCAATTATTAGGGTAATAATGATAATAATTACCAGAATTCTATTAATCATGACAATAATGATGATAAAAGTGAGAATAAAGAGAATTTGGATAACATTTGATGATTATTTCTATTATTACTATTATCATTATTATTATCATCATTATTATTATTATTATTATTATTATTATTATTATTATTATTATTATAATTACTTTAATTATTAGTATTATTGCCAAAAAATATATTATAACTGTAATAATAAAGATAATAATAATAATAAGAATAATTATAATAATACGAATTGTTATAATATTGTTATTAATATTATTATTGTTATTATTTTCATTATTATTATTTTTACTGGTAGTATAATTGTAAAGATAATTATTATAACAGTAATAATTACAGTATTAACGATATTAATTAAAATAATGATAAAAATAATGATTATAAAAACGTTATTATTGTTATTATTATTGTTATTACTATTATTATTTTAGTTGTTATTAGTATAGATGTAAAAATATATACTATAACTGCAATAATTGCAATAATGATGATAATAATTGCAATAATGATGATAATGATGATGATAATGATGATAATGATGATGATAATGATGATAATGATGATGATAACGATATTGATGATGATAATCATGATAATAATGATGATAATAACATGAATTGTGTCCATATATAATAAAAAAGGTAAAAGAAAAAAAATCCCAAAAGTCGAAAAAGCGGCAAAATCTAGCGAAATATAGCCTTATGAGAGTAGACTCCAAAATGACGTTTTTTCCATTCATTTGATGATTCTGGAAATTATTAGGGTAATAATGATAATAATTACCAGAATTCTATTAATCATGACAATAATGATCATAAAAGTGAGAATAAAGAGAATTTGTATAACATTTGATGATTATTACTATTATTACTATTATCATTATTATTATTATTATTATCATTATTATTATTATTATTATTATTATTATTATTACTTTAATTATTAGTATTATTGCCAAAAAATTTATTATAACTGTAATAATAACAATAATAATAATAATAATTATAATTATAATAATACGAATTGTTATAATATTGTTATTAATATTATTATTGTTATTATTATCATTATTATTATTTTTACTGGTAGTTTAATTGTAAAAATAATTATTATAACAGTAATAACTACAGTAATAACGATATTAATTAAAATAATGATATAAATAATGATTATAAAAACGATATTATTGTTAATATTATTGTTATTACTATTATTATTGTAGTTGTTATTAGTATAGATGTAAAAATATATATTATAATTGCAATAATTGCAATAATAATGATAATAATTACAATAATGATGATAATAATTGCAATAATGATAATAATAATGATGATAATGATGATAATCATGATGATAACGATAATAATGATGATAATCATGATAATAATGATGATAATAACAGGAATAGTGTCCATATATAATAAAAAAGGTAAAATAAAAAAAATCCCAAAGTCGAAAAAGCGGCAAAATCTACCGAAATATAGCCTTTTGAGAGTAGACTCCAAAATGACGTTTTTTCCATTCATTTGATGATACTGGCAATTATTAGGGTAATAAAGATAATAATTACCAGAATTCTATTAATCATGACAATAATGATGATAAAAATGAGAATAAAGAGAATTTCGATAACATTTGATGATTATTTCTATTATTACTATTATCATTATTATTATCATCATTATCACTATTATTATTATTATTATTATTATTATTATTATCATTATTATTATTATTATTATTATTATTATTATTATTATTATTATTATTATTATTATTATTTCCTTTAATTATTAGTATTATTGCCAAAAAATATATTATAACTGTAATAATAACAATAAAAATAATAATAAGTATAATTATAATAATACGAATTGTTATAATATTGTTATTAATATTATTATTGCTATTATTATCATTATTATTATTTTTACTGGTTGTATAATTGTAAAAATAATTATTATAACATTAATAATTACAGTAATATCGATATTAATTAAAATAATGATATAAATAATGATTATAAAAACGCTATTATTATTGTTATTATTGTTATTACAATTATTATTGTAGTTGTTATTAGTATAGATGTAAAAATATATATTATAACTGTAATAATTGGAATAATAATTATAATAATTTTAATAATGATGATAATGATAATGATAATGATGATAATGATGATAATGATGATGATAACGATAATAATGATGATAATCATGATAATAATGATGATAATAAGAGGAATTGTGTCCATATATAATAAAAAAAAGGTAAAAGAAAAAAAATCCCAAAAGTCGAAAAAGCGGCAAAATCTAACGAAATATAGCCTTTTGAGAGTAGACTCCAAAATGACGTTTTTTCCATTCATTTGATGATTCTGGCAATTATTAGGGTCATAATGATAATAATTACCAGAATTCTATAAATCATGACAATAATGATGAAAAAGAGAGAATAAAGAAAATTTCGATAACATTTGATGATTAGTTATATTATTATATTATCAAATTATTATCTTTATTTCATTTTATTATTATTATTATTTTATTAAAATTACTTATTTTATTATTATTTTTATTTTTATTATTTTTAATATTATTTTTGTTATAACTTTTGATGATTATTACTATTATTACTATTATCATTATTATTATATAATTATTATTTTTATTTTTCTTATTATTATTATTTTATTAATTATTTTATTTTTTATTATTTTTTTTTAAAAATTTTTGATGATTATATATTTTCTTTTATCTTTAAATTTTTAAACTTATTATCATTTTTTTATTATTATTATATTTTATTATTTTTTATTATTACTTTAATTATTAATATTATTGAAAAAAAATATATTATAACTGTAATAAAAACAATAATAATTACAAAGTATAATTATAATATACGAATTTTTTAAAATATTGTATTGATATTATTATTTTTTATCATTATCATTATTATTATTTTACGGGTAGTATAATTGTAAAAAAAATTATTATAACAGTAATAATTACAGTAATAACGATATGAATTAAAAATGATAAAATAATGATTAAAAAAAGTATTATTGTTATTATTATTGTTATTACTATTATTAGTAGTTGTTATTATATAGATGTAAAAATTAATTATCAACTGCAATAATTGCAATAATAATGATAATGCCATAATGATGATAATAATTGCAATAATGATGATAATGATTAGGATAATGATGATAATGATGATAATGATGATGATAACGATAATAATGATGATAATCATGATAATAATGATGATAATAACAGGAATTGTGTACATATATAATGATAAATATAAAAGAAAAAAAATCCAAAAAGTCGAAAAAGAGGCAAAATCTACCGAAATATAGCCTTTTGAGAGTAGACTCCAAAATGACGTTTTTCCGTTCTTTTGATGATTCTGGCATATTATGGGTAAAAATGATTATAATTACCAGAATTCTATTAACATGACAATAATGATGATAAAAGAGAGAATAAAGAGAATTTGGATAACATTTGATTATTACTATTATTACCATTATCATTATTATTATCATTATTATCATTATTGTTATTATTATTATTATTATTATTATTATTATTATTATTATTATTATTATTACTACTACTACTTTAATTATTAGTATTATTGCCAAAAAATATATTATAACTGTAATAATAAACAATAATAATAAAAATAAGTATAATTATAATAATACGAATTGTTATAATATTGTTACTAATATTATTATTGTTATTATCATTATTATTATTTTTACTGGTAGAATAATTGTAAAAATAATTATTATAACAGTAATAATTACAGTGATAACGATATTAATTAAAATAATGATATAAATAATGATTACAAAAACGTTATTATTGTTATTATTATTGTTTTTACTATTATTATTGTAGTTGTTATTAGTATAGATGTAAAAATATATATTATAACTGCAATAATTGTAATAAAAATGACAATAATTGCAATAATGATGATAATAATTGCAATAATTATGATAATGATGATGATAATGATGATAATGATGATAATGATGATGATAACGATAATAATGATGATAATCATGATAATAATGATGATAATAACAGGAATTGTGTCCATGTATAATAAAAAAAAAGGTAAAAAAAAAAAAAAAATCCCAAAAGTTGAAAAAGCGACAAAATCTAGCGAAATATAGCCTTATGAGAGTTTACTCCAAATTTCTTTTTTTTCCCTTCATTTTATGATTCTGCAATTTTTTTGGGGTAATAATGATGAAATTTCCAGAATTTATTAATAAGACAATAATGATGATAAAAATGGGGAAAAAAGAGAGTTTTTGGTAAGATTTGATGATTAATATTGTTACTATTATCATTATTATTATTATTATTATTATCATTATTATTATCATTATTATTTTTATTATTATTATTATTATTATTATTATTATCATTATTATTATTATTACTATTTTTATTATTATTATTTTTATTATTGTTATTATTATTATTACTTTAATTATTAGTATTATTGAGAAGAAATATATTATAACTTTTATAATAAAATAATAATAATAATAAGTATAATTATAATAATACCAATTGTTATAATATTGTTATTACATTATTATTTTATTATTATCATTGTTATATTTTTACGGTAGATAACTGTAAAAATAATTATTATAAAAACGAAATTATTGTTATTATTATTATTATTATTATTATTATTATTATTATTATTATTATTATTATTATTATAATTATCATTATTATTATAATTATTATTACTTTAACTATTTGTATTATTGCCAAAAAAATATATTATAACTGTAATAATAACAATAATAATAATAATAATAAGTATAATTATAATAATATGAATTGTTATAATATTGTTATTAATATTATTATTGTTATTACTATCATTATTATTATTTTTACTGGTAGTATACCTGTAAAAATAATAATTATAAAAACGCTATTATTGTTAATATTATTGTTATTCCTATTATTATTGTAGTTGTTATTAGTATAGATGTAAAATATATATTATAACTGCAATAATTGCAATAATAATGATAATAATTTCAATAATGATGATAATGATGATGATAACGATGTTAATGATGATAATGATGATGATAACGATAATAATGATGATAATCATGATAATAATGATTATAATAACAGGAATTGTGTCCATATATATTAAAAAAGGTAAAAGAAAAAAAATCCAAAAATTCGAAAAAGCGCCAAAATCTAGCGAAATATAGCCTTTTGAGAGGAGACTCCAAAATGACGTTTTTTCGATTCATTTGATGATTCTGGCAATTATTAGGGTAATAATGATAATAATTACCAGAATTCTATTGATCATGAATGTGATGATGATAAAAGTGAGAATAAAGAGAATTTGGATGACATTTGATGATTATTACTATTATTACTATTTTCATTACTAATATCATGACTATCATTATCATTATTATCATTATTATTATTATTATTATTATTATTATTATTATTATTACTTTAATTATTAGTATTTTTGCCAAAAAATATATTATAACTGTAATAATAACAATAATAATAATAATAAGTATAAATTATAATAATACGAATTGTTATAATATTGTTTATTAATATTATTATTGTTATTATTATCATTATTATTATTTTTACTGGTTGTATAATTGTAAAAATAATTATTATAACAGTAATAATTACATTAATAGCGATATTAATTAAAATAATGATATAAATAATGATTATAAAAACGCTATTATTGTTATTATTATTGTTATTACTATCATTATTGTAGTTGTTATTAGTATAGATGTAAAAATATATATTATAACTGCAATAATTGCAATAATAATAATAATAATTGCAATAATGATGATAATAATTGCATTAATGATGATAATGATGATAATAATGATGATAATGATGATAAAGATGATAATGATGATGATAACGATAATAATGATGATAATAACAGGAATTGTGTCCATATATAATAAAAAAGTTAAAAGAAAAATAAACCCAAAAGTCGAAAAAGCGGCAAAATCTAGCGAAATATAGCCTTTTGAGAGTAGACTCCAAAATGACGTTTTTCCATTCATTTGAGGGATTCTGGCAATTATTAGGGTATAATGATAATAATTACCAGAATTCTATTAATCATGACAATAATGATGATAAAAGTGAGAATAAAGAGATTTTGGATAATATTTGTTGATGATTACTATTATTACTATTATCATTATTATGATTATTATCATTATTATTATCATTATTATTATTATTATTATTATTATTATTATTATTATTATTATTACTTTAATTATTAGTATTATTGCCAAAAAATATATTATAACTGTAATAATAACAATAATAATAATAATAAGTAAAATTGTAATAAAAACGAATTGTTTATAATATTGTTTATTAATATTATTATTGTTATTATTATCATTATTATTATTTTTTGGTAGTATAATTGTAAAAATAATTATTATAACAGTAATAATTACAGTAATAACGATATTAATTAAAATAATGATATAAATAATGATTATAAAAACGTTATTATTGTTATTTTTATTGTTATTACTATTATTATTGTAGTTTTTATTAGTATAGATGTAAAAATATATATTATAACTGCAATAATTGTAATAATAATTATAATAATTGAAATTTTATGATGATAATAATTGCAATAATGATGATAATGATGATGATAATGAGGAAAAATGATGATAATGATGAGAAACGACAATAATGATGATAATCATGATAATAATTATGATAATAACAGGAATTGTGTCCATACATAATAAAAAAGGTAAAAGAAAAAAAAATCCCAAAGTCGAAAAAGCGGCAAAATTTAGCGAAATATAGCCTTTTGAGAGTAGACTCCAAAATGCCCTTTTTTTTTCCATTCATTTGATGATTCTGGCAATTATTGGGGTTTTAATAATGTTAATAATTACCAGAATTCTATTAATCATGACAAATAAATGAGAATAAAAGTGAGAATAAAGAGAATTTGGATAACATTTGATGATTATAACTATTATTACTATTATCATTATTATTATCATTATTATCATTATTATTATTAATTAATATTATTATTATTATTATTATTTTATTTTTTTATTATGTTACTTTAATTATTAGTATTATTGCCAAAAATATATTAAAAACTGTAATAATAACAATAATAATAATGATAAGTATAATTATAATAATACGAATTGTTATAATATTGTTATTAATATTATTATTGTTATTATTATCATTATTATTATTTTTACTGGTAGTATAATTGTAAAATTAATTATTATATCATTAATAATTACAGTAATAACAATATTAATTAAATAATGAAAATAAATAATGATATAAAACGCTATTATTGTTTTTTATTATTGTTATTACTTTTAAATTATTGTAGTTGTTACTAGTATAGATGTAAAAAATATATTTTTTTAACTGCAATAATTGCAATAATAATGATAATAATTGCAATAATGATGATAATATTGCAATAATGGATGATAATAATGCAATAATGAGATAATGATGAGATAATGATGATAATGATGATGATAGCGATAATAATTATGATAATCATGATAATAATTATGATAATAAACAGGAATTGTCTCAATATATAATAAAAAAAAAGGTAAAGGAAAATAATTCCCAAAAGTCGAAAAAGCGGCAAAATCTAGCGAAATATAGCCTTTTGAGAGTATACTCCAAAATGACGATTTTTCGATTTCTCTGATGATTTTTGCAATTATTAGGGTAATAATGATAATAATTACCAAAATCGTATTAATCATGACAATAATGAGGATAAAAGTGAGAATAAAGAGAATTTCGATAACATTTGAGGATTATTACTATTATCACTATTATCATTATTATAATCATTATTATCATTATTATTAGTAGTAGTATTATTATTATTGTTATTATTATTATTATTATTATTATTATTATTATTATTATTATTATTATTATTACTTTAATTATTAGTATTATTGCCAAAAAATATATTATAACTGTAATAATAACAATAATGATAATAATAAGTATAATTATAATAATACGAATTGTTATAATATTGTTATTAATATCATTATTGTTATTATTATCATTATTATTATTTTTACTGGTAGCATAATTGTAAAAATAATTTTTATATAAGCAATAATTACAGTTATAACGATATTAATTAAAATAATGATATAAATAATGATTATAAAAACGCTATTATTGTTATTATTATTGTTATTACTATTATTATTGTAGTTGTTATTAGTATAGATGTAAAAAAAATAATTGCAATAATGATGATAATAATTGCAATAATGATGATAATGATGATGATAATGATGGTAATGATGATAATGATGATGATAACGATAATAATGATGATAATCATCATTATCATCATCATTATCATCATTATCATCATTATTGCAATTATTATCATCATTTTTGGGCATTATTATCATTATTATTGCAATTATTGCAGTTATAAAAATATTTTTTGCAACTATACTAATAAAAACCCAACAATAATAATAGAAATAACAATAATAATAAAAATTTAATAATGATATTTTTAATAATTATCTATTTTCATTATTTTAATTAATATCGTTATTACAGTAATTATTACTGTTATAATAATTATTTTTGCAATTATACTACTAGTAAAAATGATAATAATGATAATAATAAAAAAATAATATTAATAACGATATTATAATAATAATAATAATAATAATAATAATAAATAATAATAATAATGAAAAATTTTGATGATATTAATAATCATAAAATTTTAAAAATTATCTTTATTCCACTTTTATCCTCATTATTGTATGATTAATCGATTTTGCTAATTATTATCTTTATTACCCTAAAAATTTGCCAAAACATCAGAAAAACGGAAACTCTTTTGGGGAGTATACTCTCAAAAGGCTATATTTCGCTAGATTTTGCCGCTTTTTCGA
>NW_023661107.1:2500-10000 GCF_015228065.2 Penaeus monodon
TGGGGCTCTAATAAACTTAATCCTACCTTAAATAACCTTAAAAATAAACAAAACGAACTAAGCCTAACCTAACCTAACTCTCTGCTCTATAGCTTAACTCTAACTACCCCAACCTACAAAAACGTAATTAAATGTGCGCTTATGTGCGTGGGCGTGTATTAACATATATATATATATATATATATATTCTGCATAGTATAATATATATATATATATATACATATCTAATCACGCACGCACATAAGCCATTTAATTACGTTTTTAGTTGGGTGTAGTTGGTTAAGTTGGATTGCAGTTTTAGGTTAGGTTAGGCTTATTTCGTTTTGTTTCTTTTAGGTTATTTTAAGTTTAATTAAGGTTTAGTTTCGAGTTGAAAAGTAGATACTAGCCGTCTGTTGGTTAACCGGTTTTTGTATCTATGCGTTATAAAAAGTGTGAAATTAGTATAGTGTGTAATAAAAAGTGTTTGGGTGCTAGTGGAATTATGTTAAGTTCTTACCAAAACTAATCCCATTTACCTTATCTACCTAACCGCACCTAACTAACCTATCATCACTTCTAACCACAACTCAAAACTAAATAACTAAACCTACTATCTCGCGCTTGCGACCTGGTGTGTAATCATTTTTACACGTTACCTATACATACATGCAGGATGATGACACAGTGTGTGCGGTGGTACTAACGTATCTAACAGGGAGTCTATGTGTGAGAATGGAATGTAGTGGAAGTATAGCGGGGAATAGTACTATGTCTGCGACTAATTCTCACGGTGTCTAATCTAGGGAATCTGCGAAGGGGTGGAGTCTAAGCTCGGATAATCGAGGAGCATGCGCTGGGAGGGAGTAAGGAGGAGAGGTGGGGAGAGATATTCTTACTAACATCTGCATACCCTAACTAACCAAATCGAATTACTTAAGCTATCTAAGGACTAAACCTAACCCATCTTTACTTTAAACTACCTAACCAACCAAACCACTATACCCTAATGAACTAAACCTAACCTAATCATATACCTAATTAGAATCATCTAACTAGCCGAACCTAATCTACATACACACATACGTAACCTAACCGTCTCTAATCTCATAAATTAACTTAACGAAACGAACCTACATCCCTAAACTACATAATATTACGGAACATAACATATATCGAATAACATATGTATTTAAAACCTAATCCAACATAACATACAGGACAAAATAGCTAACCTATTCTATCTAATTACACCGAGATACCTAAACCTAACCTAGCCTAACCAAATCCTAACCGAACTAAACGTATGTAAGGTCTTTTCTTGTTTTCCTGTTATAAAACTAGACGTATCCTAAACCAACGAAACCTATGCCTAACATAAAATAACATAATCTAGTCCCACCTAAACGTCATATAACCTAAACAAGGCCAACCTCCTAACTTATATAAAACTAACCTAACCTAACCTAAACCTATACGTAACGAAACGTAAGTACCAATTTGTAAACCTATTCAAATCTATCCTAACATAATATAACCAAACGCAATAAACCTAACGTACTTAACCTAACCAGATACTAGGCAGGTAGATACACAATAGATAGATGGGCCCGGTGAGAGGCTGACTAGCAAGAAAATGGGTAGGTGACTAGATAGACAGATACGTAGGTAGGTACGTAGGTAGGTATAGATAACTAGATAGGTAGATACGTAAGAATAGATAGAAGTGTAGGTAGGAAGGTTAGGTAGATAGCCAATTTATCTAACTGGACATATAAATTATAGCAAATAATACATACTTATGCACACAGAACACATGCAAATATAATAGAACAATAATAAATGTGATATATATATATATATATAATATATAGATATATATAATATAATATATATATATGTGGTGTTGTGTAAGTAGGTATACATACATGCATATATACACACACTGTACATATACACCCACTACCAATGTCTGAAAAATACTACCTATCTATTTATCTACGATCTAGTCTATCTATATAATATGTGAGTGTATGTATGTTTGTATTTATTTATATCATATCATGTATGAATGTGTGTCTATATATAATATATATACATACACATACACTATGTTGTGGATATGTACAGATTGTATTATTTTTTCATATATATGTGTTGTGTATGTGTGTGATGTATGTGGTGCCTCTGACCCTGCCCACCTCTCATGGCTGGCGCTACAACCCCCAACAGCACGCGGCTCCGGGCCCCCTCGCGCCTCTCCTTCCCTCCAGCCCCCCCACACCTCCACCAGGCACTAGCTCCGCCCTCACTGAGGCCTCGACCAATGGCATTCCCAAGGAGGGAGGGGAAGTAAAGTCTCACAGGAAGGATGCCCGCAATTGGATCATCCAGCGTGGGGGAAAAAAGGGTGGGGGGGGGGGTTAGGGGGGGGGAGTCTTCTCCCCTGGCTGGAACGACGACGCTACTCGAAGGCGTAGCCGGAGACTCGGAAGTAACAGAAGAAGGAAGAAGCCATCCCAATAACGCAGCCAATAAGGGAAGAATGAGACAAAGAAAAAGAAGAAGACTAAAGGGGGAAGAAGCGATCCAAAAAAGACGAGGCAATAAGGGAAGAATGAGACAAGAAGAAAACGAAAAGGAAGAAGCGATCGAAGATAAAGTGAACAATAAGAATAGAATAAAAATTAATATAATAAGAGAAGAAACAGAATAAGTGTGAATAATAAGAACAAGGGAAAGTGGAATAATAGATATATATATATATCTTATTTAATATATATTATATAATATATAACTTATATATATTACTTTCTAATTGTATGGAAAAAACATGTATTATACATGAACGATAAAATTAAGAATTACGAAAAAAGGAAAAAATATCATAAAAGTGGAAGATAATGTTTTCAGAAGCATAAAAAATAAGATTTAAGAACTAAGTCTGGAAGGAACGAAAAATCAATAATTTTGAGATAATTGATTGCATATCAAAGATTTATATCTAGAAATATATATAATGTTAACAAATTCGTGACGGTAGTAGAAAATAAAACATGATGAAATTAAATAGAGAACAATGCATGATAAAGATATTGAATAAATGATGCGATACAATAGCTATCAATAGTAAGAAAAAACTAATTCCAAAAAATAAACTACAACACTAAAAGAATAACAAATATAAAGAAAATAATGAATACAATAAATTGAAATTGATTAAGTGAATAAGTCACCGATACAATAATATAGAATATATATAAGTTATTGAATGAATAACATAAACTCAAGAAATCAAAAATATTATAAAATATAGTAAATAAACAATACATGATGATGAAATATATATTTATTCGCGTATATCCTTATCTCTCCTTATTATGGGGATTAGTGAGGGTAATTAGTGGCCCGGCCGTATCTATAATCACATTCTGCTTGAATGGAGGATCTAGACTATATCTTAAAGGCATATAAAGATTACACAAACGGATAAGGCGATACTCTTATTAAGGAACAATTGTGTATCATCATCGTCCAATTACGATTCAATTTAATAATAAACAATAGTAATTATCATTTTCAAAATTTTTCAATTTATAACTGTATTAGTCATCATGTAATAATAAACTCGAAGATCAAGAGTATACAAACAGAAAAAAATCGTAATTAAGCATGACCTCTAATACAAGTTTTTTCATGCGAAGAGTCCACAGGGAAAATACATCAATATGGCACCAGAATGACAGATGATACCAGAATGACAATATTGCAACCAGAATAACAATGATACAAGAATGACAATGTGGTGCCTGAAATGGCAATCTTACGCCAGGATAACATATGCAACCAAAAATAACAATTATACTACCATAAATAATAGTAATGATAATAATAACATATAATATTAATAACAATATCATAACGACCTATTTAATTACTATTATACTTATTCTTATTAGTTTTGTTATTATTACAGTTATGATTTTTTTTTTTTTTTGTAATAATACTAAATAATGAAAGTATATAATAATTATTATTATAATACTGATAATAATAATATAATAATAATAATAATAATAATAATAATAATAATGAAATACTAATAATTAATGATAATATTATTAATCATCAATGTTCATCAAAATTCTCTTTATTCCCTATTTTTTCATCATTATTGTCATGATTAATACAGTTCTGGTAATTATTTATCATTATTACCCTAATAATTGGCCAAAAATCAATCAAAGAAATCGAAAAAACGTCATTTTGGAGTATACTCTCAAAAGGCTATATTGTCGCTAGATTTTTGCCGCTTTTTCGACTTTTTGGGAATTTTTTTTTCTTTACCTTTTTTATTATATATGGAAACAATTCCTGATTATTATCATCATTATTATCATGATTATCATCATCATAATCCGTTTATCATCATCATTATCATTATTATAAGAGATATATATATATAATTATATATATATATATATATATATATAGATATATTCATCTTTTGTCTCTCTTCTTTCTTTCTCTCTGTCTCTTTTATTTTCCTGCTCTCTATATCTTTCTCTCTACCTCTACCTCCTGCTCTCTCTGTCCCTCTGCTCTTTGTCTCTCTCTCCCTCTCTCTCTTCATCTTAGACATTTCCTTGCTCCTTTTGACCTCTCCTCTCACTCTCTCTTGGCTCTTCCTCACTCCTCCTCTCGTTCTTGCTATCCCTCTCTGTTCTTTTTTTTTTGTTTAGGTTTAGGTAAGATTAAGGATAAGCTGGGTTGAAAAAAACAAAGGGGGGGGTTTTTTTATTGGTTAGGTTAATTTAGTTACGTTAAATTTTAGATCCATACGTGTATTTTGGCTAGAAACGTTGTATTCTGTTAGGTTAGAATAGTTATTTGTTTTTGTTATGTTAAAATTGGTTAGATATGTTAAATCGTTATTTTGTGTTAGGTAGGTTAATTTTGATTAATAGGTGTGGTAGGTCTATGTTAGATTTGATTAGCTTAGTTAGTTTTGGTTGGTTAGGTTATGTCTCCGTTTAGATGTGGTTTAGGTTAGGTTTCGATAGGTTAGGTTTTTTGGATAGGTTGGCATTTAGGTAGGTAGCTTAGGTTAAGTTTAGGTTGTAGTTAGATTAGGTAGGTTAGTTTATTTTATTTTAGATTAGGGTTGGTTAGGTCAGTTTGGATATAGGTTAGGCTAGGTAAGGTCAGTTAGTTTAAAATACGTTTAGGTTACGTTAGTAACGTAAATTTAAGTTGGGCTGGGTTAGTTAAGTTAGGTTTAGTTTAGAATGGCTTTTGTTTAAGTCAAATGTTAGTTTATGTTATAACCATAAGTGATTTGGTTAGGTTACATTTACATTAGTAGTTAGGATTAGGTTCGTTATGTTAGGTAACATTCTGAAAGATTAGTTTAGTTAAATTTATTTAGGGCAGGTAGGTTCGGTTAATAAGGTTAGGTTTAGGTTTAAGATAAGTTTAGGTTTGAGTTAGGTAATGTTTTAGATTGTGTTCGTTTGGAGTAGGTTTATGTTAGATAAGGCCCAGGATTAATTTAAGTTAGGAATGGGTTTAGGGTAGATTAGATTAAGTTTAGATTAGAATCGTAAAGTTAGGAAAGGTTAGAAATATTAGGGTAGAATCGTTATTTTAGTTTAGGTTATGTTAGATAGTTGGATTGGAGTAGGTTTATCTTAGGTTAGATATGGGTTAGGTTAGTTTAAGGTTACATTTAGGTAGAACGGTTTTGGTTAGTATCGTAAGGATGTTTAGAAAGGGTTAGAAATATTAAGTTAGGGGTCAATCGTTAATTAGGTTAGGTATAGGGGTTTAGGTTAGGTTAGATATTGGTTAGTTTTACGTGACACTTAGGTTTAGGATCGTTGGGTTAGGCTAAAATCGGAAGGTTAGATAAAGCTAGGATAATAATTTAAAACTAGAATTGTTACTTTATGTAGCAAAGGTTTTTAGTTTAGGTAGGAAAAGTTTGGTTGGTTAGGGATAAGGAACCAATTGACATTTAAAGTATTCATTTTGGGAACCTTTGGAAATGCATTTTGGTATTCATTTGGGTAAAAAGGAAAACCCCTAAACTTCCAGCAATGTTGACTTTTGAACCTTCGAAAAATGAACTTGTGTTGGATAGTGATAAATAATTTCCGTTCTACATGATCTTTGTTTATCCTTATAATAACTACATTATAATGACTACAGTATTCACTTTTTTCGTATGTTTCTGTCCCCAAGAAAAGAAAAAATGTTAAACATATATTATTGACGTTATATATATATATATATATATATATATATATATATATATATTTATATATATATAATATATATAAATATATATATATATATATATATATATATATATATATGGACATTCATGATTAAATTTCGTAATATAATAACAATTTCTTTCAGAAGTATATATCTGTCCAAGAGATATATATATATATATATATATATATATATATATATATATATATATATTATATATATATTATATATATATATGTATATATATATATATTTTTTTTTTTTTTTTTTTTTTTCTTAATAAATAGAGAAAGAGAAGAAACTGCATCAGCATTTACTTTTTAAAGCAATTCCAGCTACCAAACCTACCCTAAACTAATAAGTATGTCTAACAGCAACAGGGGTGATGAGTGGATATACGCAGCCAATTAGCCGTCTGCACTGGTACGCACGGACGGTGTGGGTACCAACGGCAGCATGACTGCTTGACCCTAGCCTCCCGAGGGAGACCAGCCGATTGACCTGACCGGGCCTGGATCAGGCCGCCTGTCTTGCCAGAATAGAGGACCAAAGAGGCGTGTTGCTAGCCGCAGGGCGTACTCGTGCACGGCATCGCTCAACCTTCAGGACTCCCGTCTCCCAGCTCACAAGGATGCCACGCACGGCAAACACGTGGGTAGGTGACAACCTCTGGGAGTATCCCAGAGGGGATGTCCTTGCACCTACAGGACATCATTGATGGGAACACTTCTGCTCCTCCCTCAGTGAGGAAGGGAGCTCTTTCACTTTTTCCAGGCAGTTCCTCTCCACTCCTCAGAGAGGACCTGTACCCTTTTTCAAAGTGAATCCCTCTTTTCTCTGAAACGCCCAAAGGTTGTTTCACCTCATTGAGAAAAGAGGGGGGTCCTGCGCCTGTTCCTGTCAGTTCCTTCATCCCTCTGAAACAGCCGGCCACAGACTGTTTCACCACAGTGAGGGAGAGAAATTGACATTTTTCCAGGAGGTTCCTATGGCAGGACGGTTTTTGAGGTGAATCCCTCTTCTCTTTGATCACCTCAGTGAGAGAAGGGGGGTCCTGTACCTGTTCCAGTAAGCTCCTTCGTCCCTCTGAAAACAGCCAACCACAGACTGTTTTCATCACAGTGAGGGAGAGGAGCTGCTTTTTTCCAGGCAGTTCTTATGGCAGAGTGGGTTTAACGTGAATCCCTCTTCTCTCTGAAACACCCAAAGTTTCACCTCAGTGAGAGTAGAGGGGACCTGTAC
>NW_023661107.1:17500-25000 GCF_015228065.2 Penaeus monodon
GTTTCCCTCGACCTGAGCACGTCAAGGTGGGCACACGCCCGACGACCCGGAAGTTTGGCTAAGGAGGCCTTCGCCTGGAACGCCACCTGTTGGGGCCTCTCGCTCAGTTGTGCTGGCCGCTCGGTTGGCAAAGGGAGTTGTAGTGGACGCGATGTATCCCTGCTAAAGTCGCGAGAGCTCAGACTCCGACAGTTCGTAAAATGTCCCGTCCAACCTGAAGAATAAGTCGTCAACGCTGAAAAGGTTGAAGCCTTTGGTGTTCACAGTAATCAGTACCCTTCACTCCTGATGAACCATACGCCTCCAAACTGAGCACGGGCGAGGAAGAGGGAGGGCAAACTCGATGTCCTTGCTCAGGCCATCAAATCTGTAATAGAGTGGGCTAGAAGAGAGGAAGGAATTGAAAGCAAAAAACACCGTTCATCTCCACCTCTGCCGCTGACCGGGGAGAGGGAAGAAACCGCTTATCCCAGCCGCGTAAAAGGACAGGGAAGGGAAGAGGAGAAAATGAACTCCAATCTCTGTAACTGAAAAACATCGGAATACAACAAAAGAGAAAAGAAACAACCGTGAAAGAGGGTACAAGGAAGAAAAAAATAATGGCATTCCTTATGTAAGGAAACCAGCAGAGAAGGAAGACATTAACTTTACTCTTTCCCGGTGAAACAAAAACTGTCTGGCCGTTCCAGGCAATGCAGGAATGCAGCTGTAAGGGTAGAGTTGTCAATTAGCATTACTTTATCGCAGCATTTCGTATTATTTTTGGTGTTATCATGCTGCCGCGAAATGCCATGGGGTGTTTCTGGAAAGCCGAGGAAATACGTAGGAGAATTTGAAGAAATAGTTGGTGCTTTAGATGGGGCACACACACATACCTGGACCATCAATCTCATGCAAGGAGTACTATATAAACTATAAAGAATTACCAAGCATGCAGCTATATTCTTTCAACCATGAACATTCAGAGAGCTTTTGGTCTTCTGAAGTGAAAAAAAAAAACATTGTATAAATATGAATAAGTGTACTATTCTTTTCAGCCGCTGTTGCGCAAAATCTCTCTTGTCTTTGACTCTGATTCTTCTGCTTACCCTTTTCTCTTTGCTGCTGATGAAGGTGATACAGAACTCATTATAGAGGTAAGTGTTCCAGAAAACTTTCTAGAAAGGATTTAGGCCTTTCCCTGACCCTGCATTTGATGGTTGATTGTATATTGATAATAGTAGTAGTAACAATGATGAAGATGATAATGGTTGCAATAATGATAATCAGAAATGTATCAATATATTTTGAATTAATCCCATACATCATATTTTGCTGTAAAATTTGAAATGCTCTTCCATGAAATTAAAAAGTATTCTAGTCAATATTATTTTGAGCGCGCGCGCGTGTCTGTATACTCGTATTAGGGCAAATTATATAGCCAGTCATTTGAAATGAGTACACAAAACTTTCAAATTCAGTTAAAATCTTTGTGACAGCCAGGGAACGACGCTTACCAAAAGGGAATGAAGTAACGATAACTATGCAACATCTCTACTGATACTTCATCCTTGGCTTCAGAAAATGGCTACTGCTCCTGCTTTCCACTAGCAGTTAGGTTAGCATTATATGTATTTGTTATATACCTGAAAAATATACAACGTGCAAATCAGTTTCACTCCATGATGTTTACTTGAGTCAGTCGCATATATTCTGTGAACCAATGTCTCATTTTTTGAAAGTCTTCTAGGTTGGAAGGACATAGGCAAAAAGAATATTGACTAATATTTGATAAACCAGATTTTAATGATATTATAAACAAGAATATGAACGGAAAATTCTTATAAAAGGAGGTAAGAGTTGGATAAAGAGAGCTGCCACATGCTACATGATATTCCCCCCTTGTTTGGAAAGTGGCATATCTATAAAGGTTTCAAGGATAAAACGGAATACGCGCAGTATAAATATCCAGTCTGCAATCTTCAACTGTATTGGATTTTACAATAAAAATACACAATTAAAAATTATATATAATTACTGTTTTTAAATTCCCCCTCTTTTTACAAAGGTGTCTGGATTAAAGGAATAGCCTTTTGTCTTCAATTTTAATGTTATCTGTTGCCAAATCACTTTTTTCCCTGGTACTATCAGATACTTGGAGTTTATACATTTTGAACGCTTCAATTAGCAGATATGCCCAAGATATGAAGAAAAAGTAAAATAAATGGTTTTCAAGAATTCATCACAGAAGCAAAGACGAGGAAAAAATAACAATAAAATAATTGTAGTGTTCATATACACATTTATTTACATATTCCTACAAACGAAACATTTTGCTGGGTTGACTCAGTAGTAGATGTCTTTATTTTTTCCAAAACCAATTAAAGAAAGACATGAAATGCAAAGGTTACGATTTTCTTTGGAAGTAGTAGAACGTAGAAAACGTGGATTTAGAGACTAAATAGGAGAAACTCGTGTATCATTATTATTAATATTTATTTTTTTTTATTATTATTTCTATTATCATTATTATAATTAATACCACCATTATATCATTATGGTACCAGAACTGCTATTATGACAACTACCACCATTATTTCTACTACACAAATAATCAATTAAAAGGTAATAATAATGATGACAATCATTAATAACGATAAAAACGATAATAATAATAATAATAATAATAATAACAATAATAATAATAACAACAACAACTCCATTATCATACGAGTATTTCATAAATAGACGAATGCTAATGACGACAGCGGAACCAAGGAAGAAAGAAATGTATAACACCTAGATTTTACTACTACCATGTAATAAGGAAATCAGAAATAGAGCAACAGAAAAACATAAGAATGGGTGCTAAAAATATTTTGTGGACTTTTTTTTTTTTTATGAAATGTTATCCAAATTCTCTTTATTCTCACTTTTATCATCATTATTGTCATGATTAATAGAATTCAGGTAATTATTATCATTATTACCCTAATAATTACCAGAATTATCAAATGAATGGAAAAAAGGTCATTCTGGAGTCTACTCTCAAAAGGCTATATTTCGCTAGATTTTTGGGATATTTTTTCTTTTACATTTTTTAAATTATATATGGACACAATTCCTGTTATTATCATCCTTATTATCATGATTATCATCATCATTATCGTTATCATCATCATTATCATCATCATTATCATCATTATTGCAATTATTGTCATCATTATTGCAATTATTATCATTATTGTTGCAATTATTGCAATTATAATATATATTTTTACAACTATACTAATAACAACTACAATAATAATAATAATAACAATAATAATAACAATAATAACATTTTTATAATAATTATTTATATCATTATTTTCATTAATATCGCTATTACTGTAATTATTACTGTTGTAATATTATACTACCAGTAAAAATAATAATAATGATAATAATAACAATAATAATATTAATAACAATATTATAACAATTATTACTATTATTATTATACTTATTATTATTATTATTGTTATTATTACAGTTATAATATATTTTTTGGCAATAATACTAATGATTAAAGTAATAATAATAATAATAATAATAATAATAATAATAATAATAATAATAATAATAATAATAATAATAAAAATAATAATAATAATTATTATTATAATACTACTACTACTAATAATAACAATAATAATGATAATAATGATAATAATAATGGTAATAGTAATAATATTAATAACCATCAAATGTTATCCAAATTCTCTTTATTCTCACTTTTATCATCATTATTGTTATGATTAATAGAATTCTGGTAATTATTATCATTATTACCCTGAAAATTGCCAGAATCATCAAATGAATGGAAAAAAGGTTATTTTAGAGTCTATTCTCAAAAGGCTATATTTCACTAGATTTTGCCGCTTTTTCGACTTTTGGGATATTTTTTCTTTTACCTTTTTTATTATATATGGACACAATTCCTGTTATCATCATCATTATTATCGTGATTATCATCATTATTATCGTTATCATCATCATTATCATCATTATTGCATATTATTATCATCATTATTGCAATGGTTATCATTATTATTGCAATTATTGCAGTTATAATATATATTTTTACAACTATGCTAATAAAAACTACAATAATAATAATAATAACAATAATAATAATAACAATAATAACGTTTTTATAATAATTATTTATATCATTATTTTAATTAATATCGTTATTACTGTAATTATTACTGTTGTAATAATTATTTTTACAATTATACTACCAGTAAAAATAATAATAAGGATAATAATAACAATAATAATATTAATAACAATATTATAACAATTAGTATTATTATTATTATACTTATTATTATCATTATTGTTATTATTACAGTTATAATATATTTTTTGGCAATAATACTAATAATTAAAGTAATAATAATAATAATAATAATAATAATAATAATAATAATGATAATAATAATAATAATAACAATAATAATGACGATTATAATAATGGTAATAGTAATAATATTAATATTCATCAAATGTTATCAAAAATCTCTTTATTCTCACTTTTATCATCATTATTGTCATGATTAATTGGATTCTGGTAATTATTATCATTATTACCCTAATAATTGCCAGAATCATCAAATGAATGGAAAAAAGGTCATTTTGGAGTCGACTCTCATAAGGCTATATTTCGCGTGATTTTGCCGCTTTTTTTACTTTTAGGATATTTTTTCTTTTACCTTTTTTATATATGGTCACAATTCCTGTTATTATCATCATTATTATCATGATTATCATCATTATTATCGTTATCAACATCATTATCATCATTATCATCATCATTATCATCATTATTGCAATTATTATCATCATTATTGCAATTATTATCATTATTATTGCAATTATTGCAGTTATAATATATATTTCTACAACTATACTAATAACAGCTACAATAATAATAGTAATAACAATAATAATAACAATAATAGCGTTTTTATAATAATTATTTATATCATTATTTTCATTAATATCGTTATTACTGTAATTATTACTGTTGTAATAATTATTTTTACAATTATACTACCAGTAAAAATGATAATAATGATAATAATAACAATAATAACATTAATAACAATATTATAACAATTAGTATTAGTATTATTATACTTATTATTATTATTGTTATTATTACAGTTATAATATATTTTTTGGCAATAATACTAATAATTAAAGTAATAATAATAATAATAATAATACTATTAATACTACTACTACTACTACTACTAATAATAATAATAATAATAATAATAATAATAATAATAATAATAGTAATAATAATAATAATAATAATCATCAAATGTTATCCAAATTCTCTTTATTCTCACTTTTATCATCATTATTGTCATGATTAATAGAATTCTGGTAATTATTATGATTATTACCCTAATAATTGCCAGAATCATCAAACGAATGGAAAAAAGGTCATTTTGGAGACCAGTCTCAAAAGGCTATATATCGCTAGATTTTGCTGCTTTTTCGACTTTTGGGGTATTTTTTTCTTTTACCTTTTTTTTATATATATATATGGACACAATTCCTGTTATTATCATCATTATTATCATAATTATCATCATTATTATCGTTATCATCATTATCATCATCATTCTCATCATTATTGCAATTATAATCATCATTATTGCAATTATTATCATTATTATTGCAATTATTGCAGTTATAATATATATTTTTAGAAATATACTAATAACAACTATAATAATAATAGTAATAACAATAATAACGTTTTTATAATAATTATTTATATCATTATTTTAATTAATATCGTTATTACAGTAATTATTACTGTTGTAATAATTATTTTTACAATTATACTATCAGTAAAAATAATAATAATGATAATAATAACAATAATAATATTAATAACAATATTATAACAATTAGTATTATTATTATTATACTTATTATTATTATTATTGTAATTATTACAGTTATAATATAATTTTTGGCAATAATACTAATAATTAAAGTAATAATAGTAATAATAATGATAATAATAATAATAATAATAGTAATAATAATAATAATAATAATAATAATAATAATATCAACAACAATGATAATAATGATAATAATAATGGTAATAGTAATAATATTAATAATCATCAAATGTTATCAAAATTCTCTTTATTCTCACTTTTATCATCATTATTGTCATGATTAATAGAATTCTGGTAATTATATTATCATTATTACCCTGATAATTGCCAAAATCATCAAATGAATGGAAAAAAGGTCATTTTGGAGTCTACTCTCAAAAGGCTATATTTCGCTAGATTTAGCCGCTTCTTCGACTTTTGGGACATTTTTTCTTTTACCTTTTTTTTAATTATATATGGACATTATTACTGTTATTATCTTCATTATTATCATGATTATCATCATTATTATCGTTAAGATCATCATTATCATCATTATCATCATCATTATCGTCATTATTGCAATTATTATCACCATTATTGCAATTATTATCATTATTATTGCAATTATTCCAGTTTTAATATATATTTTTACAACTATACTAATAATAACTACAATAATAATAGTAATAACAATAATAATAACAATAATAACGTTTTTATAATAATTATTTATATCATTATTTTAATTAATATCGTTATTACTGTAATTATTACTGTTATAATAATTATTTTTACAATTATACTACCAGTAAAAATAATAATAATGATAATAATAACAATAATAATATCAATAACAATATTATAACAATTATTATTATTATTATTATACTTATTATTATTATTATTGTTATTATTACAGTTATAATATATTTTTTAGCAATAATACTAATAATTAAAGTAATCATAATAATAATAATAATAATAATAATAATAATAATAATAATAATTATAATAATAATAACGATAATAATAATAATAATAATAATAATAATAATAATAATAATAATAATAATAATAATAACAATAATAATGATAATAAAGAATGTAATATAATATATGTTATTATACAAATTTATCAATTCTTTTATTCACATTTATCATCATTGTTGTAATTAATATAATAATCTGTAATTATTATCATATTACTAATAATTCAAATATCAATGAATGAAATAATATCAATTGGATATATCAAATATATATTTTAATTATGACGTAATTTTGAATATAATGATAATTTTTCATTTAACTTATTATATAATATGGAATATGTATAATATCATCATCAATTATCAAATTCTCTTTATTCTCACTTTTCATCATTTTATCATAATAGATCTCATTGGTATATTATGCATTATTACTACATTATTGCCAAATTCATCAAATGATGAATGAAATTTCATTTGGATATATAATTGCCATATCTAATAAAATTCCGTTATTATACGAACTTATTGAAATATATGTTTTTTCTATTTACTTTTTCATTATTTATGAATAC
>NW_023661107.1:29916-39397 GCF_015228065.2 Penaeus monodon
TCCTCCCCCCCAAGGCACCTAGTCTGGGGAGGAAAAAAAGCAAAGGCTTCCAGACCCCCAAAGGGGAAGGGGAAGGGCCCCCCAGCCAAAACCCGGAGATCTCCGACAATCGGAGTTCCCAAGTAATGAAGTGCAGGGGAAACCCACAGAAAAAAGGGTTCCAACAGCACCAAAACGTCCTCCCCAAACCCAGAAGACATTTTTCTTCGCGAATCAGGAGACCGCTGAACCCCAAAACAGGGGTGCCTCCACGAGAAAGCCCAAACCAAAAGGGGGGAACAAAAACGGCCCGGGGCCGGAGCCGACTCTGAGGGGGTCGGACCCCAAGGCGTTTCCCCAATTTTAAGGTCCCGAAAACCCCAAAGGTTTTTCGAAAAGCCTACCAAAGAGAAAGGGTTTGGAGACCGCCAAAATCCGGCGGCGACCCGGGGTTGCGCAGATCAGGGCATGATCTCTGCCCAAAGATAAAGCCACCCTTTTTTTCCTGCGGGAACAAAGGACAAAAAGAGGGAGGAAATGAGCCTTCCCCTGACCCCGGGGAGAAGAATCAATGGTGCTACAGGGTTTCTCAGCTCTGGGATTGGAGGGATAGCTCACCCCCAAAGGGCCCGGGGGAGGTTTCCGATTGTCAAAGGGGGAAAAGACCCCAACCGGCAAGTCCGGTAAACCTGAAAGGGACCCCAAACCCACCCTATCGGGGTAGGGGGTACCTTCACCTACGCACCTATGTGCCCAAACCAATTCAGTTTTAAAGTCCAGAAGTACGGACACCACCAGGCAAACTGCCCCCAAACCCAAAAATGTGGTGTCTGAAAAGGCACCAATCCAAAAGTGTGCATAAAAGGCCATAAAAAGAAAAAAAGGGACAAAAACACCCAAATTCCTAACGTGCCTGGAGCTGGCTTGCTCTGTCAGGAAAGGGGGCGCCTCAAACGGCAAGGGTTGCAAAAAGGTCAATTTTTTCCTCCCCCCCGGGCCCCTATTGGGGGGGAGAAAAAAAGCGAAAAAGGTTTCCCACCTCAAAGGGGAAGGAAGCTGCCCCCACCCGAAACCAAGATCTCCGAAAATGGGATTCCCCAAGTAAAGCGTGCAAGGAACCACGGAAGAAAGGTTCCAACAGCCCCCACACGTCCTCCCAAACCCAAACTTTTTTTCGACGAGGGGGCATGTCGACCCTGATCATTGCTGTTGTCCACGGGGCAGTACCTTGTCCAGGACCAGGAAGGGGCGGATGGGCAGCGACGTTGCCTGACACATTCAAACAGAGTAAAAAGCAAAAAGAAAAGGGAAGATGGAGAGGCCAAATCAGCCCAACCCTCTCCCCCCCCCGGGGTCGAGACTCCCTCCCCTCTCCAACCCCGGCTATGCCCCACGGCAGAGCCTAGCCAGGCATGCCCCCAAGGCAAGCCAAACCCCAGGCTGATTCACTGCCACAAGCCAAATCAGAAGAAGCGGCCTGCCGGGAAAGGGCCCACCCAAATTTCCAGAAACCCGGGCCCAGGAAAAACCCAAAGACGAAAAGTCAAGTACCAAAGGCTCTCCCCCCCCCAGGGGACCCAGGATACCCACGCCGAAGGAACCCCCTCAAGCATGAGGATCTCAAAAGGGTTTTGTCAGACTCCGACTGCAGCCCGAATAACGAGTTCGTGTAACTATAAATTAGAAAAATCAGGGCACTATTAAAGTTTCTGCGGGGGAACTCGTGGCTTCTCCTCAAGGGTGCCTCCTCCACGCAATATCGATCAAGGAGCTTTGAATCCATGCCCCAGAGACTTTATCAGGGGAAGTTTTGTTCGCCGGTATCACGTCTAGCGCGCCCCGTTCTGATGGCAAAAGAGCCTGATGACCCTGGTGAAAACAAAAATTCCCTGTCCGCAATACTGATGCACCGCACTGTGGAGAAGGTTTAATCCTTTTCCCTCGGATTCAAATGGCCCGGGGCCCCTAAAATTGTACAATGTGTCAGAGGCCACACGTAATGCTTGACATCAGCCAGTAGTGCTTCCCCAGCACCGACCGAGTGATCATAGGGGGGACTTCAAACCACCCCCCATCCGGGTCCCTGCAGGGACCGGATGCGTGGGCCCTCAAAGCCAACGTGCTTAGCATTCCCCGGACGCTCTCCTCAACAGCCAGGGGCCCCAAAATGTGAAGGAGGGTCCCAACCCCCCCTGGGCCACTGGACTCTGGTGGAGAGGATTGGGTGGCGTGTCGTAGACCCTCATAGTCCATTATGGCACTATAAAAACCCTCATGGGTTGGGCCCCCCCGAATACCCCGACCCAAACCCAAATGGAAAAAAACAAGGCCAAATGGGAGCGTTCAGAGCGCTTGCCCCTGTCTAAGACAAAGAACCCCCACAGGGCGAAAAGTGGAAATGCACAAACCCAATTGTAAAAGCCCTTGATGAGGCACCCCCTGACCATACCCAAAAACCCGGGTGGGGCCGGATCCAAACCCCGGTACTTCAAAGACGAGTTAGGGAGTCAAACCCCAGGGTAAAATTTGGCCCAAAACATTTCCCCAAGGCAAAAAACCCCCAAACCTCCCTCCTAAGGGGGGGCTGTCAGAAGCCCGGAAACTGCCCGCAGAGTGAGCAGGAAAAATGGTGGAAGGGTGAGTCTTTTATCACCGTACCACCCTCTCAGACTATGGCAACGGGGCAGCGGCCACCACCCCTGCCCCGAATACGCACCCCGACCCCCAGGCGAGGGCCAACAAAGGGCCAAGAGTTCTCTGCGAGAAAAAGTAGCGACGTCTGCCAGAACGAGGGCAAGACAAGAACGCCTACAAAACCCGACAGATTGCTATATCAAGAAAGGCAGCGAACTAAACTCAGACGTTATCTTTCTCTAGGGAATAAGAGATGCCACAAACCCTTTAACTCGCCCCGGCGATGAGGATCTCGAAGCACATCTCCCCTCTGGGGGTGGTAGGTGGCTTGCTTTTGCAAATCCAAAAAGCCTGGGGGAAATTCCACTTACCCCCGAGCTAAGAGGGCACCCTAGTTCCCCCCCCAAACCAAAAAAACTGGGTCCGACCGACGCTTCGAGGCCCGGGGTTTCCCCCAGGACCCCAGGGAGACCCCAAAATCGACACCTGGCATCTGTTCCAAAACCCCCCCTCTGCCTTCCGCTTCAAAAGTTCCCCCTCATGACGCCGCCTTTTGCTTTCACTTCCCCCTCAGGTCCCGAAAACCCCCTTCAATCGGCCACCCCCCCTCAGTTCCTCTTATGTGTTGCAGACCTTGTCGGGGTACTGCTGAGTTTCCATCTTCACGATGCAAGATTGCTCTTAGCACCCCAACAAGTTGGGAAACGTTCCTTGCCTTCCCTTCCACATCTCGACAGATGGGGCGCCTGCCGCGTGCCCTCTTGGGTTTCTCTTTGCCCCTTTTTCCCTTTCTCCCTCATACCGGGCCCGCAGCATATCAGGGCCATTTGGCTCGGCTTTTTATCATGTCCTGCCCCAGCTAGCCTCCTCCCCTCGGCCCGCCATCTATGGCGACTGTAAATGGGGGGTCTCCACTTAATTTCACCCTTTTTAGCCCCCCCCCAAGGGGAAACCCACGTTTTTGGGGGGGGAACAAAACGAAAAGGCTTCCCGACCTCCTAAGAGGAAGGGGAAACTGCCCCCCCCCCGCCAAAAACCCCCGAATTTTCCGACAATCAGGATTTCCCCCAATTAAAGCAAATGCCCGAGGAACCACAGGAAAAAAGGTTTTCCCAAAAGCACCCACGGTCCCTCCCCAAACCCGAAGAAAAATGTTTTTTTCGACGAAACAAAGGGGCAACCCCGGGTGAACCGCCGAAACAGCTGGTGCCCCCCAAAAGCAAGCCCCAAAGCCGAAAGGCCCAACCCAAAAGGCCGAGGGGGCCGGGACCGCCCCCTGATGGCGAGGGCTGACCCCCCAAGGGGTTTTTCCCCCCTTTTTAAAGGGCCCCGTCAAAAAAACCCGAAGGCTTCGACAATGCCCACCAAAGAGTAAAGGGGGATTGGGACCCCGCACAAAATCCTCTGTCGAATTTCCCGGGGTTCGCGAGATCAGGGCAGATCATCCCGGGCCCCAAAGAAACAAGCCACCCGTTTTTTCCCCGCAGGAGACAAAGGAGCTAAAAGATGGGAGGGAAAATGAAGGGCCCCCCCCCTCCGGCCCCCTGGAAAACCCCGAGAAAGAGAGCAAAATGGGGCTCATGCTTCTCATCTCCCTGGGTGGGGGAGGTGATTTTGCATCACCCCACAGGGCGTGGAGGCTTCCCGTTGGGCGAAGGGGGAAACTCCAAAACCCGGCAAGTCCTGGTGACCAAGGGAAAAGGGAGCCCAAGGGTCCCCCTTGATCCCGGGTTTTAAATGGGGTACCCCATCCCCCCACGCACCTTGTGCCCGAAAACCCCTTCAAATGTTTCGTGCCCCAAAATACGGACACCCCCCGGGTAAATGCACCGCCCCCCAAATTTGGTGTCCCGTGGGAAGGGACACAATAAAAAAGTGTGCATCAAGGGAAAAAGAAGAAAAGAAGGGCCAAAAAACCCCCCAGCCCCCAAAGTCCCAAACTGTTTTCCTGGAGGGCCCCGGCTTGCCCCCGTCAGGAAAAAAGGCCGCTCTCAAACGGCAAGAGGTTTTTTAAAAAAAACGAAACAACCCGGTTCCCCCGGGCCCCCCCAGGGGCCCCCTACGGTTTTGGGGGGGGAGCAAAAGCGAAAAAAGGGGGTTCCCCCGACCCCCCTAAGGGAAGGAATCTGCCCCCCCGCCAAACCAGAATCTCCGACAAAATCGAGTTTTCCCCCCAAGTAAAGGAAATGCAGAGGAACCCAGGAAAAAGGTTTCCAAAGCAAACCCCACCGGTTTTTCCCCCCAAACCCCAAGACAAAGTTCTTTTGCAGGGGACCTGTTTTCCTGGAAACCTTGGGTGTTGTCCACAGCAGTGGCGTATCCTTTCCCGGACCCCAAAGGGAAAAGGGGGGATAAGGCAGTCGAAAGGTTTTCCATGACGACATTCAAACAACTTGTAAAAAAAAAAAAAGAGAAGGAAAAATGGAAGGGCCAAATCATCCAATTTTTTTCTCCCCCTCTACCCCAGGTCGGAAATCCCCTCCCCCTCTTCCCAAACCAGGGTATGCCCCCCCCCCACAAGGGAGGCCCTTAGCCAGGCTATGCCCTCCCCCCCCAGGCAGCCTAACCAGGCTGATTTTTACTGCCACCCCCCCCGAAACAGAAGAACCCGAGCCTTGCCCCCGGCAGGCCAGCCAAAGCACAGAAAACGCCCCCGGCCAGAAAAAAGCCCAAACACAAAAGTCAGAAACTACCCCCAAAAGGCCCCCCTCCACCCCCCCCTTTGGATCCAGGGATGCCCCACCGCCGAAGAACCCCTTTAAGCGTAGGATCCCACAATGGAGTTTTTCAACTCCGCTTTTTCAGTCCGAAAATTACGATGTCTCTGATGTAAATATCAAATTATAAAAACTGGCACGTAATCCCCCCTTAATTTCCCGCAGTTTTAACATCTTGGCCTTTCTCCTCAAGGGGGTGCCATCCTCCCAAACCCAAAAGTTGCGATTTTAAGGGGGCATTGACATTTGTCATGCCCCGGAGACCTTTTTCCCGCCCCCCAAACCTTTTTTCCGTTCCCCGGGTATTCCCCCGTCTACCCCCCCGTGCCCCCCCGTTTTTTATGGCAAAAAGCCTTTTCTGACCCCCCGGTGAAAGCCCCCAATTCCCCTGCTCCCCCAAAAAAAAAAATGTGAAATTTCAAACCCCATGTGGAGAAGATGTTTTTAATTTTCTTACCTCGAAAATTCAACTGGCCCGGGGGGCCCCTTGAAATTGTACAAAAGTGGGACCACAGGACCCACCCTGTAATAAAACTTAGGGCATCACCAGGTAGGGGCTTCCCGCCCGCACACGAAACCCAGTGATCATAAGGGGGGGACTTCAATGCACACCCCCCCCAAACCTGGCTCCCTGCAGGGGACCGGGGTGGGCCCCCGGCCCCTCACAAGCCAACGTGGTTTGAGGGCATTCCCCGAGATCGCCCCCTCCTCCCACCCGGGGCCCCAACCCCTGTGGATAGGAGGGGGCCCAGACCCCCCACCCCCCGGCCACCCCCCCCGGGACTTTTGGTGGGGAGGGTTGGCTTTGGGGTGTCGAGGGGACCCTCCTAGTGAAACCCTTAGGCACTATAACAAACCCCCATGGATATTTGGCCCCCGCCGAAATACCCCCGACCGAATCCAAGATGGAAAAAAGACAAAGGCCCAAATGGCAGGCGTTTTTCCCGAGGGGCCTTTGGGCCCCCTTTTCTAAAAAGCAATGAACCCCCAAAAGAGCGAAAATGTGGAAGGCTACAAGCCAAAACTTTTAAATGCCTTGATGAGGAGCCTCAAATGCCATACCCAAAAATCGGGCCCGGGGTCCAGGAGTCACAAGGACGCCTGGTTTCTTCAAAGACGAGATTAAGGGGGGTCAACCACAGGGTAAATTTTGTGCCGAAAACATTTCCCAAAGGGAAAAAAACCCCCCCACAAAACCCAGCCCCCCTAAGGGAGGCCCGTCAGGAACGCCAAGGAAACTGCCAGGGAGGGGGTTTTGGGGAGGGAAAAATGGGTGGAATGGGGGTGATTTCCCTTTTAAACACCGTACCACCCTCTCAGAGCTATGGCAACGGGTCAAGCGAGCCACCAGCCGCTCAGCCCCGAGATGCACGCACCACGACCCCCAGGCAGAGGCCAACAGACTGGCACAAGAGTTCTCTGCGAGAACGAGTAGCGACAGTCTGCCAGCCGAACTGAGGGCAAGACAAGAACGCCTACAACCAGACAGACTTGCTCATATCAGAGAAAGGGCAGCCGAACTCAATAACTCAGACGTTATCTTTTCTCTGAGGGAACTAAGAGATGCACACAAAGCCAGTTGCAACTCAGCCCCGGGCGATGACGGGATCTCGTACAGCATCATCTCCCGTCTGGGACTGGTAGGTGAGCTTGCATTTCTGCAACTCATCAACAAGTCCTGGGAAACTTCCACTCTACCCCAGAGCTGGAAGAGGGCTACCATAGTTCCCATCCCTAAACCAAAGGAACTGGCTCCGACACGACGCTGCGAGGCCCGGGGGTTTCCTGCCACGGACCCCAGGCAGACCCCAGTAAATCTGACACTCTGGCATCTGTTGCCAGAACCTCGTCTGCCTTCTCTGCTTGCAACGTTCCTACCTCATGACGCCGCCTTTCCGCTTTCACTTCCTCCCTCAGGTCCTGAACCTCGCCCTTCAGAGTCTGCACCTCCTCCATCAGTTCACTCTTCATGCTGTTGCAGACCTTGTCGGTGTACTGCTGAGTTTCCATCTTCACAGATGCAAGATTGCTCTGTAGCACCTCAACAAGTTGGCAGAACTGTTCCTCTGCCTTCCTTGCCAGCATCTCGACGAGATGGTGCGCCTGCTCGCGTGCCCTCTGTGTCTGCTCTTCTGCCCTTTGTGCCATTTCCTCCCTCATACCGGCCAGCATGGCAGTGATCAGGTCCATCTGGCTCGGCTTCACCTCACTCGTGCCTGCCTCAGTCATAGCCTCCTCTCCCTCATGGCTACCGCCATCTATGGACGACATGATAAATCGGCGCGTCTCACTAATCAAATATCACAAATCCCACTCCTGACACCATTTGTTTCGCCGACCGCCTCGTCTCTCTGCTACCAACACAAGGCAGGCTAGGCAGATGGCGTACTATCCACAGGGTCGTGAACACTGAACAGCTCCAAGAGACACCAAGCACCACAGTGTCCCAGAACACCACGAGGGGAAACGCCAAGTGGCGAGCCAGGCCAAGAAATAAACACAAAATGACAGTCTTTCCTTTATTTACACAAGTTATTTACCCGTACACTTTTCTATAGGCACAACAATACAGGGGAAACCAGCATGTCACAGCTTATAACAGGGCAACACAAAGTTTATCAGGTCACAAGGGCACACACGAGGTCTTCACAGGAGCAGCACCCAACCGCGTCTCCTGGCTTGTTCCTCCGCTCCTCCGCTCACATGTTTCGCACAGAGACAAAGACCCACTGGCGTAGCAATAAGGATAATAATAATAATAATGATAATAATAATGATAATAGTAATAATATTAATAATCATCAAATGTTATCCAAATTCTCTTTATTCTCACTTTTATCATCATTATTGTCATGATTAATAGAATTCTGGCAATTATCATCATATTACCCTAATTAATTGCCAAAATCATCAAATAAATGGAAAAAACGTCATTTTGGAGTATACTCTCAAAAGGCTATATTTCGCTAGATTTTGCCGCTTTTTCGACTTTTGGGATTTTTTTTCTTTTACCTTTTTTTTTATTATATATGGACACAATTCCTCTTATTATCATCATTATTATCATGATTATCATCATTATTGTCGTTATCATCATCATTATCATCATTATCATCATCATTATCATCATTATTGCAATTATTATCATCATTATTGCAATTATTATCATTATTATTGCAATTATTGCAGTTATAATATATATTTTTACAACTATACTAATAACAACTACAATAATAATAGTAATAACAACAATAATAACAATAATAACGTTCTTATAATAATTAATTATATCATTATTCTAATTAATATCATTATTCCTGTAATTATTACTGTTATAATAATTATTTTTGGCAATTATACTACCATAAAAATAATAATAATGATAATAATAACAATAATAATATTAATAACAATATTATAACGATTAGTATTAGTATTATTATACTTATTATTATTATTATTAAAGTTATTATTACAGTTATAGTATATTTTTTGGCAATAATACTAATAATTAAAGTAATGATAATAATAAAGCTAATAATATAATAATAATAATAAATGATTATAATAATGATAATATATAATAATAATCATTATTATTATAATATAATAATAATAATAATAATAATAATTATAATAATGATAATAATAATGAGAATATTAATAAGGATAATGATAATAATAATGATAATAGTAATAACAATAATAATAATCAAATTTTATCAAAATCTCTTTATTCTCACTTTTATCATCATTATTGTCAAGATTAATAGAATTCTGGTAAATAATATCATTATTACCCTAATTATTGCCAAAATCATCATATGAATGGAAAAAACGTCATTTTGGAGGATACTCTCAAAAGGCTATATTTCGCTAGATTTTGCCGCTTTTTTCAACTTTTGGGATTTTTTTTTCTTTTACCTTTTTATTATACATGGACACAATTCCTGTTATTATCATCAGTATTATCATGATTATCATCCTTATTGTCGTTATCCTCATCATTATCATCATTATCATCATCATTTATCATCATTATTGCAATTATTATCATCATTATTGCAGTTATTATCATTATTATTGTAATTATTGCAGTTATAATATATATATTTTAAACTATACTAATAACAACTACAAATATAATTAAT
>NW_023661107.1:39497-41997 GCF_015228065.2 Penaeus monodon
TTTAGGTGTAACGTAAATTTAAGTTGGGCTGGGTTAGGTTAAGTTAGGTTAGTTTAGAATGGCTTGGTTAAGTCAGAATTGTTAGGTTAGGTTATAACCATAAGGATTGGTTAGGTTACATTTACATTAGTAGGTTAGATTAGGTTCAGGTTAGGTTAGGTAAGATTCGAAAGATTAGTTTAGGTTAAATTTAATTTAGGCAGGTAGGTTCGGTTAATAAGGTTAGGTTTAGGTTAGATAAGTTTAGGTTGAGTTAGGTAATGTTTAGATTGGGTTAGGTTTGGAGTAGGTTTAGGTTAGATTAGGCCAGGTTAAATTTAAGTTAGGTATGGGTTTAGGGTAGTTTTAGATTACGTTTAGATTAGAATCGTAAAGTTAGGAAAGGTAGAAAGGGTAGAATCGTTATTTTAGTTTAGGTTATGTTAGATAGGTTGGATTGAGTTAGGTTTAGCTTAGGTTAGATATGGGTTAGGTTAGTTTAGGTTACATTTAGGTTAGAACGGTTTGGTTAGGATCGTAAGGATGTTTAGAAAGGGTTAGAAATATTAAGTTAGGGGTCAATCGTTAATTAGGTTAGTATAGGTTGGTTTAGGTTAGGTTTAGATATGGGTTAGTTACGTGACACTTAGGTTAGGATCGTTGGGTTAGGCTAAAATCGGAAGGTTAGATAAAGCTAGGATCATAAGGTTAAACTAGAATTGTTACTTTATGTAGCTAAGGTTTAGTTTAGGTAGGAAAAGTTTAGGTTAGGTTAGGGATAAGGAAACAATTGACATTAAAAGTATTCATTTTAGACCTTGGAAAATGCATTTGGGTATTCATTTAGGTATAAGGAAACACTAAACTTCCAGCAATGTTGACTTTGAACCTTCGAAAAATGAACCTGTGTTGGATAGTGATAAATAATTTTCTTTGTATTTTTTTTATTGATTGGGTATATATAATTCACCTAAAAAGCACGTTCAGTAATTGTATAGAATGATTCTACGTTTAAATATTTTCCGTTCTACATGATCTTTGTTTATCCTTATAATAACTACATTATAATGACTACATTATTCACTTTTTTCGTATGTTTCTGTCCCCAAGAAAAGAAAAAAATGTTAAACATATATTATTGACGTTAATATATATTATATATATATATATATAATATATATATATATATATATATATATATATATATATATATATATAATAATATATATATACATGGACATTCATGATTAGATTTCGTAATATAATAACAATTTTTTCAGAAGTATAGATCTGTCCAAGAGGATATATAATATATATATTATATATATATATATATATATAATATATATATATATATATTATATATATATAATATTATATATATATATATATGTTATATATATATTATTTTTTTTTTTTTTTTTTTTTTTCTAAAAATAGAGAAAGAGAAGAAACTGCATCAGCATTTACTTTTTAAAGCAATTCAGCTACCAAACCTACCCTAAACTAATAAGTATGTCTAACAGCAACAGGGGTGATGAGTGGATATACCGCAGCCAATTAGCCGTCTGCATGGTACGCACGGACGGTGTGGGTACCAACGGCAGCATGACTGCCTGACCCTAGCCTCCCGAGGGAGACCAGCGATTGACCTGACACGGCCTGGATCAGGCCGCCTGTCTTGCCAGAATAGAGGACCAAAGAGGCGTGTTGCTAGCCGCAGGGCGTACTCGTGCACGGCCATCGTCAACCTTCAGGGACTCCCGTTCCCAGCTCACAAGGATGCCGCACGGCAAACACGTGGGTAGTTGACAACCTCTGGGAGTATCCCAGAGGGGATGTCCTTGCACCTACAGGACATCATTGATGGGAACACTTCTGCTCCTCCTCAGTGAGGAAGGGAGCTTTTTTACTTTTTCCAGGCAGTTCCTCTCCACTCCTCAGAGAGACCTGTACCCTTTTTCAAAGTGAATCCCTCTTTTCTCTGAAACGCACAAAGGTTGTTTCACCTCATTGAGAAAAGAGGGGGGTCCTGCGCCTGTTCCTGTCAGTTCCTTCATCCCTCTGAAAACAGCCGGCCACAGACTGTTTCACCACAGTGAGGGAGAGAAATTGACTTTTTTTCCAGGAGGTTTCCTATGGCAGGACGGTTTTTGAGGTGAATCCCTCTTCTCTTTGATCACCTCAGTGAGAGAAGGGGGGTCCTGTACTGTTCCAGTAAGCTCCTTCGTCCCTCTGAAAACAGCCAACCACAGGACTGTTTTCATCACAGTGAGGGAGAGGAGCGGACTTTTTTCCAGGCAGTTCTTATGGCAGAGTGGGTTTAACGTGAATCCCTCTTCTCTCTGAAACACCCAAAGTTTCACCTCAGTGAGAGTAGAGGGGACCGTTACCTGTTCCAGTAAGTTCCTTCATCCCTCTGAAATAGCCAACCACAGACTATTTCATCACAGTGAGGGAGAAAGACTGACTTTTATCCAGGTACTTCCTATCACAGGACGGGAACTTAATGTTCTGTGTA
>NW_023661107.1:49497-56997 GCF_015228065.2 Penaeus monodon
CCCTCGACCTGAGCACGTCAAGGTGGGCACACGCCCGACGACCCGGAAGTTTGGCTAAGGAGGCCTTCGCTGGAACTCCACCTTTTTGGGGCCTCTCGCTCAGTTGTGCTGCCGCTCGGTTGGCAAAGGGAGTTGTAGTGGACGCGATGTATCCCTGCTAAAGTCGCGAGAGCTCAGACTCCGACAGTTCGTAAAATGTCCCGTCCAACCTGAAGAATAAGTCGTCAACGCTGAAAGGTTGAAGCCTTTGGTGTTCACAGTAATCAGTACCCTTCACTCCTGATGAACCATACGCCTCCAAACTGAGCACGGGCGAGGAAGAGGGAGGGCAAACTCGATGTCCTTGCTCAGGCCATCAAATCTGTAATAGAGTGGGCTAGAAGAGAGGAGGAATTGAAAGCAAAAAAACACCGTCATCTCACCTCTGCCGCTGACCGGGGAGAGGAAGAAACCGCTATCCCAGCCGCGTAAAAGGACAGGAAGGGAAAGGAGAAAATGAACTCCAATCTCTGTAACTGAAAAACATCGGAATACAACAAAAGAGAAAAGAACAACCGTGAAAGAGGGTACAAGGAAGAAAAAAATAATGGCATTCCTTATGTAAGGAAACCAGCAGAGAAGGAAAACATTAACTTACTCTTTCCCGGTGAAACAAAAACTGTCTGGCCGTTCCAGGCAATGCAGGAATGCAGCTGTAAGGGTAGAGTTGTCAATTAGCATTACTTTATCGCAGCATTTCGTATTATTTTTGGTGTTATCATGCTGCCGCGAAAAGCCATGGGTGTTTTCTGGAAAGCCGAGGAAATACGTAGGAGAATTTGAAGAAATAGTTGGTGCTTTAGGTGAGGCATACACACATACCTGGACCATCAATCTCATGCAAGGAGTACTATATAAAACTATAAAGAATTACCAAGCATGCAGCTATATTCTTTCAACCATGAACATTCAGAGAGCTTTGGTCTTCTGAAGTGAAAAAAAAAACATTGTATAAATATGAATATGTGTACTATTCTTTTCAGCCGCTGTTGCGCAAAATCTCTCTTGTCTTTGACTCTGATTCTTCTGCTTACCCTTTTCTCTTTGCTGCTGATGAAGGTGATACAAAACTCATTATAGAGGTAAGTGTTCCAGAAACTTTCTAGAAAGGATTTAGGCCTTTCCCTGACCCTGCATTTGATGGTTGATTGTATATTGATAATAGTAGTAGTAACAATGATGAAGATGATAATGGTTTGCAATAATGATAATCAGAAATGTATCAATATATTTTGAATTAATCCCATACATCATATTTGCTGTAAAATTTGAAATGCTCTTCCATGAAATTAAAAAGTATTCTAGTCAATATTATTTTGATGCGCGCGCGCGCGTGTCTGTATACTCGTATTAGGGCAAATTATATAGCCAGTCATTTGAAATGAGTACACAAACTTTCAATTCAGTTAAATCTTGTGACAGCCAGGGAACGACGCTTACCAAAAGGGAATGAAGTAACGATAACTATGCAACATCTCTACTGATACTTCATCCTTGGCTTCAGAAAATGGCTACTGCTCCTGCTTCCACGAGCAGTTAGGTTTAGCATTATATGTATTTGTTATATACCTGAAAAATATACAACGTGCAAATCAGTTTCCCACCATGATGTTTACTTGAGTCAGTCGCATATATTCTGTGACCAATCTGTCTCATTTTTTAAAGTCTTCTAGGTTGGAAGGACATAGGCAAAAAGAATATTGACTATATTTGATAAGCCAGATTTTAATGATATTATAACAAGAATATGAACGGAAAATTCTTATAAAAGGAGGTAAGAGTTGGATAAAGAGAGCTGCCACATACTACATGATATCACAACATTGTTTGGAAAGTGGCATATCTATATAGGTTTCAAGGATAAAACGGAATACGCGCAGTATAAATATCCAGTCTGCAATCTTCAACTGTATTGGATTTTACATAAAAATACACAATTATAAATTATATATAATTACTGTTTTTAAATTCCCCCTCTTTTTACAAAGTGTCTGGATTAAAGGAATAGCCTTTTGTCTTCAATTTTAATGTTATCTGTTGCCAAATCCTTTTTCCCTGGTACTATCAGATACTTGGAGTTTTATACATTTTGAACGCTTCAATTAGCAGATATGCCCAAGATATGAGAAAAAGTAAAATAAATGGTTTTCAAGAATTCATCACAGGAGCAAAGACGAGGAAAAAAATAACAATAAAAATATTGTAGTGTTCATATACACATTTATTTACATATTCCTACAAACGAAACATTTTGCTGGGTTGACTCAGTAGTAGATGTCTTTAATTTTTTCCAAAACCAATTAAAGAAAGACATGAAATGCAAAGGTTACGATTTTCTTTGGAAGTAGTAGAACGTAGAAAACGTGGATTTAGAGACTAAATAGGAGAAACTCGTGTATCATTATTATTAATATTTATTTTTTTTTATTATTATTTCTATATCATTATTATAATTAATACCACCATTATATCATTATGGTACCAGAACTGCTATTATGACAACTACCACCATTATTTCTCTACACAAATAATCAATTAAAAGGTAATAATAATGATGACATCATTAATAACGATAAAAACGATAATAATAATAATAATATAATAATAACAATAATATAATAACAACAACAACTCCATTATCATACGAGTATTTCATAAATAAACGAATGCTAATGACGACAGCGGAACCAAGGAAGAAAGAAATGTATAACACCTAGATTTTACTACTACCATGTAATAAGAAACTCAGAAATAGAGCAACAGAAAAACATAACAATGGGTGCTAAAACTATTTTGTGGACTTTTTTTTTTTTTATGAAATGTTATCCAAATTCTCTTTATTCTCACTTTTATCATCATTATTGTCATGATTAATAGAATTCTGGTAATTATTATCATTATTACCCTAATAATTACCAGAATTATCAAATGAATGGAAAAAAGGTCATTCTGGAGTCTACTCTCAAAAGGCTATATTTCGCTAGATTTTTGGGATATTTTTTCTTTTACATTTTTAAATTATATATGGACACAATTCCTGTTATTATCATCCTTATTATCATGATTATCATCATTATTTTCGTTATCATCATCATTATCATCATTATCATCATTATTACAATTATTATCATCATTATTACAATTAATATCATTATTATTGCAATTATCGCTGCTATAATATATATATTTTTACAACTATACTAATAACAACTACAATAATAATAATAATAACAATAATCAATAATAACGTTTTTATGATAATTATTTATATCATTATTTTCATTAATATCGCTATTACTGTAATTATACTGTTGTAATATTATACTACCAGTAAAATAATAATAATGATAATAATAACAATAATAATATTAATAAACAATATTATAACAATTATTACTATTATTATTATACTTATTATTATTATTATTGTTATTATTACAGTTATAATATATTTTTTTGGCAATAATACTAATGATTAAGTAATAATAATAATAATAATAAAATAATAATAATAATAAAATAATAATAATAATAATATAAAAAAATAATAATATTATTATAATACTACTACTACTAATAATAACAATAATAATGATAATAATGATAATAATAATGGTAATAGTAATAATATTAATAACCATCAAATGTTATCCAAATTCTCTTTATTCTCACTTTTATCATCATTATTGTTATGATTAATAGAATTCTGGTAATTATTATCATTATTACCCTGAAATTGCCAGAATCATCAAATGAATGGAAAAAAGGTTATTTTAGAGTCTATTCTCAAAAGGCTATATTTCACTAGATTTTGCCGCTTTTTCGACTTTGGGATATTTTTTCTTACCTTTTTATTATATAGGGACACAATTCCTGTTATCATCATCATTATATCGTGATTATCATCATTATTATCGTTATCATCATCATATCATCATTATTGCATATTATTATCATCATTATTGCATGGTTATCATTATTATTGCAATTATTGCAGTTATAATATATATTTTTACAACTATGCTAATAAAAACTACAATAATAATAATAATAACAATAATAATAATAACAATAATAACGTTTTTATATAATTATTTATATCATTATTTTAATTATATCGTTATTACTGTAATTATTACTGTTGTAATAATTATTTTTACAATTATACTACCAGTAAAAATAATAATAAGGATAATAATAACAATATAATATTAATAACAATATTATAACAATTAGTATTATTATTATTATACTTATTATTATCATTATTGTTATTATTACAGTTATATATATTTTTGGCATAATACTAATAATTAAAGTTAATAATAATAATAATAATAATAATAATAATAACAATAATGATAATAATGTTAACAATGGTAATAACAATATAATGACGATTATAATAATGGTAATAGTAATAATATTAATATTCATCAAATGTTATCAAAAATCTCTTTATTCTCACTTTTATCATCATTATTGTCATGATTAATTGGATTCTGGTAATTATTATCATTATTACCCTAATAATTGCCAGAATCATCAAATGAATGGAAAAAAGGTCATTTTGGAGTCGACTCTCATAAGGCTATATTTCGCGTGATTTTGCCGCTTTTTTTACTTTTAGGATATTTTTTCTTTTACCTTTTTTATATATGGTCACAATTCCTGTTATTATCATCATTATTATCATGATTATCATCATTATTATCGTTATCAACATCATTATCATCATTATTATCATGATTATCATCATTATTGCAATTTATATCATCATTATTGCAATTATTATCATTATTATTGCAATTATTAGTTAAATTTAAAAAAACAATAATAATAGTAATAACAATAATAATAACAATAATAGCGTTTTTATAATAATTATTTATATCATTATTTTCATTAATATCGTTATTACTGTAATTATTACTGTTGTAATAATTATTTTTACAATTATACTACCAGTAAAAATGATAATAATGATAATAATAACAATAATAACATTAATAACAATATTATAACAATTAGTATTAGTATTATTATACTTATTATTATATTGTTATTATACAGTTATAATATATTTTTTGGCAATAATACTAATAATTAAGTAATAATAATGATAATAATAATACATTAATACTACTACTACTACTAATAATAATACTAATATAATAATAATAAAATAATAATAATAATAATAGTAATAATAATAATAATAATAATCATCAAATGTTATCCAAATTCTCTTTATTCTCACTTTTATCATCATTATGTCATGATAATAGAATTCTGGTAATTATTATGATTATTACCCTAATAATTGCCAGAATCATCAAACGAATGGAAAAAAGGTCATTTTGGAGACCAGTCTCAAAAGGCTATATATCGCTAGATTTTGCTGCTTTTTCGACTTTTGGGGTATTTTTTTCTTTTACCTTTTTTTTATATATATATATGGACACAATTCCTGTTATTATCATCATTATTATCATAATTATCATCATTATTATCGTTATCATCATTATCATCATCATTCTCATCATTATTGCAATTATAATCATCATTATTGCAATTATTATCATTATTATTGCAATTATTGCAGTTATAATATATATTTTTATAACTATACTAATAACAACTACAATAATAATAGTAATAACAACAATAACGGTTTTATAATAATTATTTATATCATTATTTTAATTAATATCGTTATTACAGTAATTATTACTGTTGTAATAATTATTTTTACAATTATACTATCAGTAAAAAAAATATAATAATAATAATAACAATAATAATATTAATAACAATATTATAACAATTAGTATTATTATTATTATACTTATTATTATTATTATTGTAATTATTACAGTTATAATATAATTTTTGGCAATAATACTAATATTAAAGTAATAATAGTAATAATAATGATAATAATATAAAGAATAATAGTAATAATAATAATAATAATAATAATAATAATAATTCAACAACAATGATAATAATGATAATAATAATGGTAATAGTAATAATATAATAATCATCAAATGTTATCAAAATTCTTTTTATTCTCACTTTTATCATCATTATTGTCATGATTAATAGAATTCTGGTAATTATATTATCATTATTACCCTGATAATTGCCAAAATCATCAAATGAATGGAAAAAAGGTCATTTTGGAGTCTACTCTCAAAAGGCTATATTTCGCTAGATTTAGCCGCTTCTTCGACTTTTGGGACATTTTTTCTTTTACCTTTTTTTTAATTATATATGGACATTATTACTGTTATTATCTTCATTATTATCATGATTATCATCATTATTATCGTTAAGATCATCATTATCATCATTATCATCATCATTATCGTCATTATTGCAATTATTATCACCATTATTGCAATTATTATCATTATTATTGCAATTATTCCAGTTTTAATATATATTTTTACAACTATACTAATAATAACTACAATAATAATAGTAATAACAATAATAATAACAATAATAATATTATAACAATTATTATTATTATTATTATACTTATTATTATTATTATTGTTATTATTACAGTTATAATATATTTTTTAGCAATAATACTAATAATTAAAGTAATCATAATAATAATAATAATAATAATAATAATAATAATAATAATAATAATAATAATAACAATAATAATGATAATAATGATAATAATAATGGTAATAGTAATAATGATAATCATCAAATGTTATCCAAATTCTCTTTATTCTCACTTTTATCATCATTGTTGGGTAGATTAATAGAATTCTGGTAATTATTATCATTATTACCCTAATAATTCCCAGAATCATCAAATGAATGGAAAAAAGGTCATTTTGGAGTATACTCTCAAAAGCCTATATTTCGCTAGATTTTGCCGCTTTTTCGACTTTTGGGATATTTTTTCTTTTACCTTTTTTCATTATATATGGACAATATTCCTCTTATTATCATCATCATTATCATGATTATCATCATTATTATCGTTATCATCATCATTATCATCATTAGCATCATCATTATTATCATTATTGCAATTATTACCATCATTATTGCAATTATTATCATTATTATTGCAATTATTGCAGTTATAATATATATATTTACAACTATACTAATAACAACTATAATAATAATAGTAATAACAATAATAATAACAATAATAATGTTTTTATAATAATTATTTATATCATTATTTTAATTAATATCGTTATTACTGTAATTATTACTGTTGTAATAATTATTTTTACAATTATAATACCAGTAAAAATAATAATAATGATAATAATAACAATAATAACATTAATAACAATATTATAACAACTATTATTATTATTATTATACTTATTATTATTGTTATTGTTATTATTACAGTTATAATATATTTTTTGGCAATAATACTAATAATTAAAGTAATAATAATAATAACTA
>NW_023661108.1:0-18120 GCF_015228065.2 Penaeus monodon
ATTATTTATATTATATGTTTTATTTATATTAAAATATATTTATATAAATGCAAAAAACTTAATTGAGATAATAATTAATAGATTAAAAAAGAATGATAATATATAATTTAATAAATATAGATAAATTTTAAAATATTAAAAATTTAAAAAAAGGTTTGGAAATAAATAAAAAAGTATAAGAAAATCAATCGAAAGTAAAATTTAAAATTAATTTTAAATTTTATCAATATTTTGTTTTTAGTGTGATTTCAAAATTATTATTATAATTAATAATAATTACAATTGATAAATAAATATTATAAAATGAAATAAGAATTTGATAATTGAAATTATTAAATATTATATATATAATATTATATATTATATAGTATATTATAATATTGTTTTATTTATATTATTAATTATTAAAATTTTAAATTTTAGATCCCAAAATATTTTAACTTTTGAATAATCAAAAATATTATTTAATAGTGTTCAATATTGTTATTATGATTATAATTTATATTTATTATTATTATTTATGGATATAATTGAAAAAAATTTTATAACATTAATTAAAATATATATTAATTATTTTATTATATTATAAATTTATTATTATTATTATTATTATTATATTATTATTATTTGTTATTAATAATTATTAATAATTCAATATACTAATAATTTAATAATAATATTAAATTAATAAGATAATAATCAATAATGATGTAAAATTGGTATTGTATTATATTATCATATAATTTTTTTATTTATGATTGAAATAATTATTTAACATATAATTACAAAAAGTATAATAAATAATTAAAAAATAAAAAAGAAATTACGAATTTTTTTTAATTTTATTCTAATTATTTTTTATTTATTATGTATTAAATTTTTATAAATTATAATAATTACGAATTATTAATATAATAATATGATAAATGAGAATAAAGATATTATATATAATTAATAATAAAATATGATTATATATATATTGTGATATAAATATTATTTTATTATTATTATTATATTATTATTATTATTATTATTATTATTATTATTATTATTATTATTATTACTATTATCTTAATTATTATATCATTGCAAAAATCTATTATATCTGTAATATAACAAAATAATAATAAGTATAAGTATAATAATATATGCTAGTGGTTATAATATTGTTATTAGTATTATTATTGTTATTATTATCATTATTATATTTGTACTGTAGTATAATTGCAAAAATAATTATTATAACAGAATAATTCAGTAATAACGATACTAATTAAGATAATGATATAAATATTATTATAAATCGTATTATGTTATTATATTGTTATTATATTATTATTGTTGTGGTTATTAGTATTATTGCAAAAATATATACTATACCTCCAATATTGCAATAATAATGATAACATTGCAATAATGATGATAATAATTGCAATATGATGATAATGATGATGATAATGATGATAATGATGATAATGATGATGATAACGATATATGATATAATCATGATAAGATGATGATAATAGGAATTGTGTCCATATATAATATAAAAAAGGTATAAGAAAACATTCCCAAAGTCGAAAAAGCGGCAAAATCTAGCGAAATATAGCCTTTTGAGAGTATACTCCAAATGACGTTTTTTTCGATTTCTTTGTGATTTCGCAATTATTAGGGTAATAATGATAATAATTACCAGAATTGTATTAATCATAACAATAATGATGATAAAAGTGAGAATAAAGAGATTTTGATAACATTTGATATATTAAAATTATTATTATTATTATTATTATTATTATTATTATTATTATTATTATTATTATTATTATTATTATTTTACTATTATCTTAATTATTAGTATATTGCCAAAAATCTATTATATCTGTAATAATAACAATTAATAATAATATAAGTATAATATATATGCTAGTGTTATAATATTGTTATTAGTATTATTATTGTTATTATTATCATTTTATTATTTGTACTGGTAGTATAATTGCAAAAATAATTATTATAACAGTAATAATTACAGTAATACGATACTAATTAAGATAAAATGGAAAAAAAATTTATTTTAAAATACATTATTATAAAAAATTCGTTATTATTGTTTATTATATTGTTATTACTATTATATTGTGGGTGTTATTATATTATTGCAAAAATATATACTATACTCAATATTGCAATAATAATGCTCACAATTGCACTAATGATGATCACATATAATTGCAATAATGATGATAATGGATGATGGATAATGATGATAATGATGAATAATGGATGATTAACGTATAATATGATGATAATCATGATAACGATGATTGATAATAAGAGGAATTGTGTCCATATAATAATATAAAAAAGTATAAGAAAACTTCCCAAAAGGCGAAAAGCGGCAAATTCTAGCGAAATATACGCCTTTTTGGAGTATACTCCAAAATGAGTTTTTTTTTGACAGGGGGGGGCGGATTTCTTTTGGTGATTTCGGCAATTATTTAGGGTAATAATGATAATAATTACCAGAATTGTATTAATCATAACAATAATGATGATAAAAGTGAGATAAGAGAATTTTGATAACATTTGAATATTATACCAAAATTAATTTTAATATTTATTATTATTAATATTATTATATTATTATTATTATTATTATTATTATTATTCATTATTAATTCTTACTATTATCTTCAATTATGTAGTAGTTAAATTGCAAAAAATCTATTATTCTGTAATAAATAAACAATAATAATAAATAAGTATAAACGTATAATAATAATATGCTAGTGGTTATAATATTGGTTTATTAGTATTATTGTGTTATTATTATCATTTATTATTATTTGTACTGGTAGTATAATTGCAAAAATAATTTAGTTATAACAGTAAATAATTACATTTAATAACGCTACTAATTAAGATACTGTGTAGAAATCATTATTTAAAATCGTTATATGGTTATTATATTGTTATTATATTATTAATTGTTGGTGTTATTAGTATTATTGGCAAAATATATACTATAACTCTCCAATAATTGCGATAATAATGATAACAATGCAATGTAAGGATGATAATTATTTGCAAATATTGAATGAAATGATGATGATAATGAATGATAATGATGATAATGGATGATAACGATAATAATGATGATAATCATTGATAACGATATGATAATACGAGGTTTGTGTCCATATATAATATAAAAACGGTATAAGAAAACATTCCCAAACAGTCGAAAAAGCGGCAAAATCTAGCGAAATAATAGCCTTTTGAAGTAATACTCAAAATGACGTTTTTTTCGAGTTCTTTGGTGAGTTCGGCAATTATTAGGGTATATGATAATCACATTACCAGAATTGTATTAATCTAACAATAATGATGTAAAGTGAGAAATACAAGAGAATTTTATAACATTTTTGAATATTATTAAAATGTATTATTATTATTAATTCTATTTATTATTAATTCTTCTTATTATTATTATTGTTATTATTAATTATTATATTATTACTATTACTTAATTATTCGTATAATTGCCAAAAAATCTATTATATCTGTATAAAACACTTATATAATAATACGTAAGGTATAGATAATAATAATGCCTAGTGGTTATAATTATTTGTTATTAGTATTTTATTTGTTATTATTATTTATTACTTATTTGTACTGGTAGTAAATTGCAAAAATAATTATTATAACAGTAATAATTACAGTATAACGGATACTAATTAAGATAATGATAATAAATGATTATTATAACATCGGTTATATTGTTATTATTTTTGTTATTACTATTATTATTGTTTGTGGTTATTAGTATTATTGCAAAATATATACTATATATAACTCAATAATTTTTGCAATAAAATGATAACAATTGCAATAATGATGATAATAATTGCAATAATGATGGATATGATGATGATAATGATGATAATGATGATAATGATGATGAGACGATAATAATGATGATAATCATGATAACGATGATTATAATAAGAGAAGTTTGTGTCCATATATAATATAAAAAAAGGTATAAGAAAAACATTCCCAAAAGTCGAAAAAGCGGCAAAATCTAGCGAAATTAGCCTTTTGAAGCATCTCCAAAATGACGTTTTTTCGAATTTCTTTGGTGATTTCGGTTCCGGCAATTATTAGGGTATAATGATCCTAAATTACCGATTTGTATTAATCAATAACAATAATGATTATAAAGTGAGAATAAAAGAATTTTGATACATTTGAATATTATTAAAATTATTTATTATTATTATTATCATTATTATTATTATTATTATTATTATTATTCTTATTATTATTATTATTATTTAGTTATTATTATTATTATTATTATTATTTATTACTATTTATCTAATTATTAGTATAATTTTGGCCAAAAATCTATTATATTGTAATAATACAATAATAATAATAAGTATAACGTATAATAATAATACTGCTTAGTGGGTATAATATTTTTATTATCATTATCATTGGTTATTATTATCATTATTCTTTATTTGTACTGGTAGTATAATTGCAAAAAATAATTATTATAACAGTAATAATTACAGTCATAACGATTACTAATTAGATAATGGATATAATAAGGATTATAACATCGTTATTATTGTTATTATTATTGTTATTACTATTATATTTTGTGTGTTATTAGTTATATTGCAAAATATATACTATAACCTCAATAATTCAATAATAATGATAACAATTGCAATAATGAATGATAATAATTGCAATAATGATGATAATGATGATGATAATGATGATAATGATGATAATGATTGATGATACGATAATAATGATGATAATCATGATAACGATGATGATAATAAGAGGAATTGTGTCCATATCTAGATAATAAAAAAGGTATAGAAAACATTCCCAAAATTCGAAAAAGCGGCAAAATCTAGGCGAAATATAGCCTTTTGAGAGTATACTCCAAAATGACGTTTTTTCGATTTCTTTGGTGTTTCGGCAATTATTAGGGTATAATTATTAATATTACCAGAATTGTATTAATCATAACAATAATGATGTAAACATGAGATAAAGAGAATTTTGATAACATTTGAATATTTTAAAATATTATTTTTAATTATTATTATTATTATGATTATTATTATTATTATTATTATTATTATTATTATTATTATTATTATTACTATTATCTTAATTATTAGTATAATTGCCAAAAATCTATTATTATCTTTGTAATAATAAAACAATAATAATATAAGTATAAGTATAATAATAATATGCTAGTGGTTTATATTGTTATTAGTATTATTATTGTATTATTATCATTATTATTATTTGGTACTGTAGTATCATGCAAAAATACTTATTATAACAGTAATAATTACAGTATAACGATACTAATTAAAGATATGATATAAATAATTATTATAAATCGCTATTATTGTTATTATTATTGTTATTACGATTATTTTTGTTGTGGTTTATTAGTATTATTGCAAAAATATATACTATAACTCCAATAATTGCAATAATAATGATAACAATTTGTCAATAATGGATGATATAATTGCAATAATGATGATAATGATGATGATAATGATTGATAATGATGATAATGATGATGATAACGATATAATGGATGTATCATGATAACGATGATGATAATAAGAGATTTTGTCCATATATAATATAAAAAGGTATAAGAAAAACATTCCCAAAAGTCGAAAAGCGGCAAATCCTAGCGAATATAGCCTTTTTAGTAGTATAACTCCCAAAATGAACGTTTTTTCGATTTCTTTGGTGATTTCGGCAATTTATTAGGGTAATAATTGATAATAATTACCAGAATGTGTATTAATCTAACAATAAATGATGATACAAGTGCGAAAAAGAGATTTTGATAACGATTTTCTGATATTATTAAAATTATATTATTATTATTATTATATTATTATTATTATTATTATTATTAATTATTATTTATTATTATTATTATTACATTATCTTAATTATTAGTATAATTGCCAAAAAAAATCCTACTTTATCTGGTAATAATACATAATAATAATAAGTATAAGTATAATAAATAATAATGCTAGTGGTTATAATTTGTTATTATATATTATTGTTATGTATTATCATTATTATTATTTGTACTGGTAGTATATTGCAAATATATTATACAGTAATATTACACGTAATAACGATACTAATTAGATAAATGATATAAATAATTATTATAAAAATCGTTATTGATTGTTATTATTAGGTTATTACTATTATTATTGTTGTGGTTTATTAGTATTTTGCAAAAATATATACTATAGAAGCTCCAATAATTGCAATAATAATGTGATATAACAACACATCATGCAATAATGATGTAATAATTGCAATAATTGATATAATGATGATGATAATGATGATAAATGATGCTAATGATGAAATGATAGACTTGATTAATAATGATGATAATCATGATAACGATGATGATAATAAAGAGGAAATTGTGGGTTCCATATATAATCATAAAAAAGGTGTATAAGAGAAAAACAGTTCCCAAAAGTCGAAAAAGCGGCAATATCTAGCGAAATATGCCTTTTAGTATACTCCAAAGAGTTTTTTTTTCTTTGATTTTCGGAATTAATTAGGTATAATAAATAAACCAGAATTGTATTAATCATAACAATATGTGATAAAAGTGAAATAAAATATTTTGATAACATTTATATTATTAAATTAATTATTTATTATTATTATTATTATTATTATTATTTATTATTATTATTTTATTATTATTTATATATTATTATTATTATTATTATATTATATCTTAATTATATAATTGCCAAAAAATCTATTATCTGTATAATAAATAATAATAATAAGTATATATATAATAATAATTAGTGGTTATAATATTTTATTAATATTATGTTATTATTATATATTATTTGTACTGTATTAATTCAAAAATAATTATTATATAATATTACAGTAATACGATACTAATAAAATGATATAAAAATATTATTAAAATCGTTATTATTGTTATTATTATTATTTTATTATTTATTTTTTGTATATTAATATATTCAAATATATAATAAATCAATAATTGCAATTAATATGTAAAATTGCAATAATGATGAAAATATTGAATAATGATGATAATGATGATAATGATGATAATAATAATATGATAAATATAATGATAGATATTAATAATAAGATTATTGATAATTAAGAAATTGTCATAATAAAATATCAAAAGTATAAAAAAACTTCCCAAATCGAAAAAGGCAAAATTAGGAAATAAATTTTGAAGTATTTCCAATATATTTTTTCATTTTTGGTATATTATTATTAGAATTGTATTAATATAATATATTAAAATTGTATAATAAAATAATATGATAAATGAGAAAAAAATTTTATACATTATATTATTAAAATTATTATTATTATTATTCATCATTTATTATTATTATTATTATTATTATTATTATTATTATTATTATTATTATTATTACTCTTATCTTAATATTAGTATAATTTGCCAAAAATCTATATATCTGTAATATAACAATAATACTAATAAGTATAAGTATAATAATATAATGCTAAAGGGTTTTGGGGGGGGGGGGGGTTATAATATTGTTTATTAGCATATTTTATTGTTATTATTACATTATATATTTGTACTGGTAGTTATGCAAAACTAATTATTTAACGTATAATTAGCAGTAATGAACGATCTAATTAAGATAATGATATAAAATATTATTAATAAAATCGTTATTATTGTTATTATTGATTTGTTATTACTATTTATTATTGTTGTGGTTATTGAGTAAATTATTGGCAAAAATAATATAACAATCGCTCCATAATTGGCAATAATAATGATAACAATTGCAATAATGATGATAATAATTATGCAATAATGAGATGATAATGATATGATAATGATGATACTGAATGATGATAAACGATAATAAATGATTGAATAATCAGGATAACGTGATGAATAATAAGAGGAATTGGTGTCCATAATATAATAAAAAAAAAGGTACAAGAAAAACATTCCCACAAGTCGAAAAAGCGGCAAAATCAGCGAAATATAGCCTTTTGAAGTATACTCCAAAAATTGACGTTTTTTTCGTTTTCTTGGTGATTTTCGGCAATTATTAGGGTAATAATGCTAGAAATTAACCAGGAATTGTTTAATCAATAACATAATGATGATAAAAGTGAGAATAAAGAGAATTTTGATAACATTTGATATTATTAAATTATTATTATGATTATTATCATTATTATTTTATTATTATTATTATTATTATTATTATTATTATTATTATTATTATTACGATTATCTTAATTTATTAGTAAGATTTGCAAAAATCTATTTATATCTTAATAATACAATTAATATAATAAGTATAAGTAATAATAATAATAATGCCTAGTGGTTATAAATAATTGTATTAGCATTATTATTGTTATTTATTATCATTATTATTATTTGTACTGGTAGTATAATTGCAAAAATAATTATTATGACCAGTTAATAATTACAGTAATAAACGATACTAATTAAGATAATGATATAATATTATATAAAATCGTTATTATTGTTTTATTATTGTTATTAATAATATTATTGTTTTGTTAATTAGAATTAATGCAAAAATATACTACTAGAACTCCAATAATTGCATAATAATGATAACAATTAGCAATAATGATAAATAAGTGCAATAATTGATTATATATGATGATACTGATGAATAATTGATTATAATGATGATGATAACGATAATAATGATGATAATCATGATAAAACATGATGATAATACGAGGAATTTTTGTCCATATATAAATATACAAACAGGGTTTAAGAAAAACATTCCCAAAAGTCGAAAAATGCGGCAGAAAATCTAGCGAAATATGCCTTTTGAGAGTATACTCCAAAATGAACGTTTTTTTCGATTTCCTTTGGTGAGTTCGGCAATTATTAGGGTACATAAATGAAATAATAATTACTCAGAATTGTATTAATCATAACAATAATATTGAATAAAAGTGCGAATAAGAGAATTTTTGATAACTTTGAATATTATTAAAATTATTATTATATTATTATCAGTTTATTATTTTATTATATTATTATTATTATTATTATTTATTATTATTATTATTATTATTATTATTACTATTATCTTAATTATTGTATAATTGCCAAAAATCTATTAATATCAGTAATAATATGGAGCCTATAATAATACATCAAGTATAAGTCTAATAATATACTGCTAGTGGTTATATCTTGGTTATTAGCATTATTTTGTATTATTATCATTATTATTATTTGTACTGGTAGATATATTGCAAAAATAATTATTATAACAGTCATAATTCAGTAATAACGATACTAATTTAAGATAATGATAAAAAATAATTATTATAAATCGGATTATTGTTATTATTATTGTTATTACTAATTTAATTATTGGTTGTGGTTATTAGTATTATTGCAAAATATATTACATATAACTCCAATAATTGGCATAAGATGATAACAATTGCATCATGATGATAATACTTGTAATAAGTGATGAGATGATGATGATAATGATGCATAAATGCTGATAATGTGATGATCCGATAATAATGATGTATTATGATAACGATTGATTATAAATAAGGAATTGTGTCCATGATATAATATAAAAAGGTATAAGAAAACTCCCCAAAAAGTCGAAAAAGCGGCAAAATCTAAGCGAAATATAGCCTTTTTGAGAGTATACCCAAAATGACTGTTTTTTCGATTCTTTTGGTTGATTTCCGGCAATTATTAGGGTATAATATGCATATTAATTTACCGAGAATTTGTATTAATCATAACAATAATGAATGATAAAAGTGAGAATAAAGAGAATTTTGTAACTTTGAATATTATTAAAATGATTATATTTTTTCATCATTCATTATATTATTATGTATTATTATTATTATTATTTATTATTATTCTTATTATTATTATTACTATTTATCTTTAATTATTAGTAATAATTGCCAAAAATCTATTATATCTGTAATAATAACAAGAATAATAATAGTAACGTATCAATCTAATATGCAGTGGTTCTAATATTTGTTATTAGCATTATTAGTGTTATTATTATCATATTATTGTTGTACTGGTAGTATATTGCCAAAAATCCTTTATTATACAGTAATACTTACCAGGTCTTAAACGATACTAATTAAGATATGATATACATAATTAGTATAAAAATCGTTTTAATTGTTATTATTATTGTTATTACGATTATTATTGTTGTGGTTTATTAGTATTATTGCAAAAATATATATATAACTCCAATAATTGCCAATAATAATTGATAACATTGCAATAATGATGGATAATTGCAATTGATGATAATGATGATGATCATGAATGATCATGATGATAATGATGATGATACGATAATACATGATGATAATCATGATACGATGATGATAATAAAGGAATTTGTGGTCCATATATAATATACTAAAAGGTATAAGAAAAACATTCCCAAAGTCGGAAAAAGCGGCAAAATCTACGAATATAGCCTTTTGAGAGTATCTCCAAATGACGTTTTTTTCGATTTCTTTGGTGATTCCGGCACTTATTAGGGTATACATGATATAATTACCAGAATTGTATTAATCATAACATAATGATGATAAAGTGAGAATAAAGGATTTTTGATAACATGGTGAATATTATTAAAATTATTATTATTATTATTATCTTATTATTATAACTGCTACTATTATCATTCTTATTATGTTATTATTATTATTATTATCATTATTACTATTATCTTATTAGTAGTATAATTTGCCAGAAAATTCTATTATATCTGTAATAATAACATAATAATAAGACGTATAGTATAATAATAATAATGCTAGTGGTTATAATATTGTTATTAGCATTATTATTGTTATTATTCTCATTTTTATTATTTGTCTGTAGTAATAATTGCAAAAATAATTATTATACAGTATAATTACAAGTACTAACGATACTCATTAAGAATATGGATACATATTATTAAAATCGTTATTATTGTTATTATTATTGTTATTACTATTATGATTGTTGTGGTTATGTAGTATTATTGCAAAAATATATAATATAACTACAATAATTGCAAATAATAATGATAACAATTGCAATAATTATGATAATAATTGAAATAATGATATAATGATGATGATAATTGATGATATGATGATAATGAGATGAGACGATATAAATGATATAATCATGATAACGATGATGATAATAAGCCCGAATTGTGTCATATATAATATAAAGAAAGGTATAAAAAAAACATTCCCAAAATTCGAAAAAAGAGCGGCAAATCTAGCGAATATAGCCTTTTGAGAGTATACTCCCAAAATGACGTTTTTCGATTTCTTTGTGATTTCGGCAATTATTAGGGTAATAATGATAATAATTACCAGGAATTGTATTAATCATAACATATGATGATAACATGAGAATAAGAGAATTTTGATAACATTTGAATATATTAAAATTATTATATTATTATTATCATTATTAGTATTATTTATTATTATTATATTATTATTTATTATTATTATTAATTATTATTATTATTATTACTATTATCTTAATTATTAGTATAATTGCCAAAAAATCTATTATATCTGTAATAATAACAATAATAATAATAAGTAGAAGTATAATCATATATGCCTATTGGTTATAATATTGTTATTAGCATAATTTATTTGTATATTATTATCATATTATTATTTGTACTGGTAGTATAACTGCAAAATAATTATGATAACAGTATAATTAACAGTAATAACGATCTACTTAAGATAATTATATAAATAATTATTATAAAATCGTTTATTATTTGTTATTATATATTGTTGTTATTAATATTATTATTGTTGTGGTTATTATGTATTTTGCAAAAATATATACTATAAACTCAATAATTGCAATAATATGATAACACTTGCATAATGATGAATAACTTTCCATAATGATGATAATGAGGATGATAATGATGATAATGATGATAATGATGATGATAACGCTAATAATGATGTATCATGAAACGCTGATGATATGAAGAAGCATTGGTGTCCATATATAATATAAAAAGTATAAGACAAAACATTCCCAAAAGTCGAAAAGCGGGCAAAATCTAGCGAAAATAGCCTTTTGAGAGTATGCTCCCCAAAATGACGGTTTTTTCGATTTCTTTGGTTTTGGCCATATATTAGGGTAATAATTGATAATAATTAACCAGAATTTGTATTAAAATCATAACAATAATGATGATAAAAGTGAGAATAAGAGAATTTTTGATAACATTGAATAATATTAAAATTATTATTATTATTATTACATTATTATTATTATTATTATTATTATTATTATTATTATTATTATTATTCTTTATTATTTTATTATTATTTTATTACTATTAATCTTAATTATTAGTATAATTGCCAAAAAATCTATTTATCTGTAATAATAAAACCCAAGAAAAATAGATAATATCTGGAGTATAAAGTATAATTAATAATATGCTAGTGGTTATATATTGTTATTAGCATTATTCTTGTTATTATTATCATTATTATTATTTGTACTGGTAGTATAATTGCAAAGAATAATTATGATAACAGTAATACTTACAGTAATGACGATACTAATTAAGATACTGATATAATAATTATTATAAATCGTTATTATTGTTATTATTCTTGTTATTACTATTTTATTGTTGTGGTTATGAGTATTATTGGCAAAAATATATACTATAAGCTCCAATAATTGCAATAATATTGATAACCAATTGGGCAATAGATGATAATATTGAATAATGCTGATAATGAGATGATAATGAATGATAATGATGATAATGATGATTTGATAACGATAATCATGATGATAATCAATGATAACGATGATGAATAATAAGAGGGAATTGTGTCCATATATATATAAAAAAGGGTAGAGCCCAAACATTCCAAAAGTCGAAAAAGCGGCAAAATCTAGCGAAAATATAGCCTTTGAGAGTATACTCCAAAATGACGTTTTTTCGATTTCTTTGGTGATTTCGGCAATATTAGGGTAATAATGATAATATTACCAGAATTGTATTAATCTAACAATAATGATGATAAAATGAGAATAAATGAATTTTGATAACTTTGATATTATTAAATTATTATTATTATTATTATTATTATATTATTATTATATTATTATTATTATTATTATTATTATTATTATTATTATTATATATATAATATCTTAATTATTAGTATAATTTTTCCAAAAAATCTATTATATCTGTATAATAACATAATAATAATAAGTTAAGTATAATAAAATAATGCTAGTGGTATAATATTGTTATTAGTATTATTAATTGTTATTATTATCATTATTATTATTTGTACTGTAGTATAATTGCAAAATAATTATTATAACAGTAATAATTACAGTATAACGATACTAATTAAGTAATGATATAAATATTATATATAAATCGTTATTATTGTTATTATTATTGTTATTATATTATTATTGTTGTGGTTATTAGTATTATTGCAAAAAAATATACTATAACTCAATAATTGCAAATAATAATGATAACAATTGCAATAATGATGATAATAATTGCAATAATGATATAATGATGATGATAATGATATAATGATGATAATGATGATAAACGAATAATGATGAAATATGATAACGATGATGATAATAAGAGGAATTGTGTCCATATTAATTTAAAAAGGTATAAGAAAAATTCCAATTCCGAAAAAGCGGCAAATCTAGCGAATATACTTTGAGAGTATACTCAAAATGACGTTTTTTTCGATTTCTTTGGTGATTTCGGCAATTATTAGGGTAATAATGTATAATTACAATTGTATTATTAACATAATATGATAAAAGTGAGAATAAGAGAATTTGATAACATTTGAATATTTTTAAATATTATTATTATATTATTATTATTATTATTATATTATTATTTTAATTATTATTATTATTATTACTATTATCTAATATAGTATATTGCAAAATCTATTATATCTGTATAATAACATAAATAATAAGTATAAGTATAATAATAAAATGCTAGTGTTATAATTTGTTTTATATATTATTGTTATTATTTCATTATTATATTTTACTGGTGTATATGCAAAATATTATATAACAGTTAATTACATAATAACGATCTATAAATAATGTAAATATTATTTAAAACTTATATTGTTATTTTATGTTATTCTTTATTATGTTGTGGTTATAGTATATTGCAAATATATACTATAACTCCATATTGCAATATATGATAAAATTCATAAGATGATAATAATTGCATATGATATAATGATGATGATAATGATGATAATGATATGATAACGATAATATGATGAAAATGATGATGATAAATAAAGAATTGTGTCCATATATAATAAAAAGGTATAAGAAAAACATTCCCAAAGTCAAAAAGCGGCAAAATCTAGCGAATATAGCCTTTGGAGAACTCAAATGACGTTTTTTCGATTTCTTGGTGATTTCGGCAATATTAGGGTAATAATTATAATAATTACCAGAATTTATTAATCAAACAATAATGAGATAAAAGTGGAATAAGAGAATTTGATAACTTTTTTTTTTTTAATTTTTATTAATAATTATTATTATTATTATATTATATATTATTATTATTATTATTATTATTATTATTATTATTAGTATATTGCAAAATTATTATATCTGTAATAATAACAATAATAATAATAAGTATAAGTATAATAATATAATGCTATGGTTATAATATTGTTATTAGTATATTATTGTTATATTATCTTATTATTATTTTACTGGTAGTATAATTGCAAAATAATTATTATAACAGTATAATTCAGTAATAACGATATAATAAGATAATGATAAATAATTATTATAAAATCGTTATATTGTTATTATATTGTTATTACTTATTATGTTGTGTTATTAGTATATTGCAAAAATTACTATAACTCCAATAATTGCAATAATAATGATAACAATTGCAATAATGATGATAATAATTGCAATAATGATGATAATGATGATGATAATGATGATAATGATGATAATGATGATGATAACGATAATAATGATGATAATCATGATAAGATGATGATAATAAAGGAATTGTGTCCATATATAATATAAAAAAGGTATAAGAAAAACATTCCCAAAAGTCGAAAAAGCGGCAAAATCTAGCGAAATATAGCCTTTGAGAGTATACTCCAAAATGACGTTTTTTCGATTTCTTTGGTGATTTCGGCAATATTAGGGTAATAATGATAATAATTACCAGAATTGTATTAATCATAACATAATGATGATAAAAGTGAGAATAAAGAGAATTTTGATAACATTTGAATATTATTAAAATTATTATATTATTATTATTATTATTATTATTATTATTATTATTATTATTATTTATTATTATATTATTATATATTATCTTAATTATTAGTATATTGCCAAAAAATCTATTATATCTGTAATAATAACAATAATAATAATAAGATAAGTATAATAATAATAATGCTAGTGGTTATATATGTATAGTATTATTATGTTATATATCATTATATATGTACTGGTAGTAATTGCAAAATAATATTATACAGTAATAATTCAGTATAACGAACTAATTAGATAATGATTAAAATATTATAAATCGTATATTGTATTATTATTGTATTATTATGTGTGGTTATATATTATTGCAAATATATACTATACTCCAATATTCAAAATAATGACATTGCAATATGATGATAAAATTGCATATTAAAGAGATAATGTGTAGTATGAGAGAACGATATAAGATGAACAGAAATGATATATAAAGTGTTCATATATAAAAAGTATAGAAACTTCCAAAGTCGAAAAGCGGCAAAATCTGCGAAATATAGCTTTGGAGTTACTCAAAAGAGTTTTTCGATTCTTGTGATTGGCATTATGGTATATATAATAATTCCAATGTATTAATCAAACAATAATGATGATAAAGAGATAAAAATTTGATACTTTGATATTTTAATTATTATATATTATTATTATTATTTATTATTATTATTATTATTATTATTATTATTATTTTTTATTAATTAAAATTATTATTTCTTTAAACTAAAATATTTTAATAATCAAAAAATCATTATATCTGTTTATAAAATATATATAAATTTTAGTATTTTATAAAAATCTAGTGGTTATAAAATTGTTATAATTATTATAATAATATTAATTTTATTTAAATGGGATATAATTGAAAAATAATTATTAAACAGTAAAAATTAATTAAAAATTTTATTAATTATATAATTTTTTATAATGTTATTTTTCAATTATTGTATTTTATAATATTGGTTTTTATATAATAAATTTCAAAAATATATATATAATAATATTGAATAAAAATGATAACAATTGAATAATGATGATAATAAATTTATAAAAGATGATAAGATGATGATAAAATATAATTATAAAATAAAAAAGATAAAAAATTAAATCGAAAGCGGGGATTAAAGGAATTGTCCTTAATAAAATAAAACGGTTTGAAAATTTCCCAAAATTTTGGAAAAGGGAAAATTAAAAAATAGTTTTAAATAGCCAAAATGAGTTTTTGAATTTTTGGTAAAAAGGAATTTATTATTAATAATGTAAAAATTAATTTATTATTATAAATTTAAAAATATAAATTAATAAAAATTTATAAATTTAAAATTATTAAAATTTTATTAATTTAAATTTATTATTAAAAATTATTATTAATATTTTTATTATTATTATTATTATTATTTATTTTTATTATTAGTTATTTTTTAAAATTATTATATTGTAATATTTAAATAATTAAAAATATATTATAATAATAATCGTGTTATAATTTATTATATTATTATATTATTATCATATTTTTTAATTTATTGTATATAATTGAAATAAATTTTTATAAGTTTATTAGTAATATGTATAATTAATTTTGTTAAAATTTTTATAAAATCGTTATTATTTATTAATTATTGCAATAATTATTATTTTGATATTATAATTGCAAAATATATAAAACTAATATTGAATATATGATAACAATAAATGATATTATGATAATATTAATTTAAGAGAAAATCATTGATAATTAAAAATTTTGAATGAATGATAACGAATAACGATAATCGATATCTGAGATATTAAAGATTGTGTCCATATATAATTAAAAGGTATAAAAAATTCCCAAAAATCAAAAGGAAAACAAAATAAGCTTTAGTATATAAAAATTTTTTATTTTTTTATTTAATTATTATAATAATTATATTAAATTTAAAATTTTATTAATATAACAATAAATATAAAAAGAATAAAAATTTTATAAATTTAAAATTTTTAAATTATTTTATTAAAATTTTATTTTTTTTTTATTATTATTATTTTTATTATTCTATTATTTTTTTAGTATAATTTCCAAAAATTTTTATACGTAAAATAAAATATAAATATATAAGATAAATAAAAAATTTTTTTAAATTTTTTTTAGTATTTTTATTGTTATTAATATTATTATTTTTGTTTAGTATAAATTTCAAAAATAAATTTTTATACTATAATTCATAATAAGATAAAATTAAATAATGATATAATTTAATAAAATGTTTTTTATTTTTATTAATTTTTGATTTTATTTTTTTTTTTTTTGGGTTATTAGTATTTTTGAAAAAATATAAATTAAAAAATTTCAAAATAAATAAAAATTAATAAATTAAAAATTGAAAAGGAAAATAGAAATAATTGATAATATAAAAAAATTTTCGTTTTGTGATTCGATAAGGTATAATAAAATTTTCCAAATTATAAAAAAATAAAAAAAATTAAAAGTGAAAAAAGGGAAAAAAAGGAAAATTGTTTTAGAATATAAAAAAATTTTTTATTTTTTTTTATTTAAATTTTTATAATAATTT
>NW_023661109.1:0-18117 GCF_015228065.2 Penaeus monodon
AAAATTCAATAAGGAGAAAAAATTTTTTGATAATGATGCGATAACGATAAAAATGTGATTTAAACATGATAATAAGATGATAATACCGAATTGTGTCTATATAAAATAAAAAAAAAGGGAAAGAAAAAAAATAACCAAAGTCGAAAAGCAGCAAAATCTAGCAAATATAGCCTTTTGAGAGTTACTCCAAAATGTCGTTTTTTTTTCCATTATTTGATGATTCTGGCATTTTTAGGTTAAAAATATAATAATTACCAAATTTTATTAACATGACAATAATGATGATTAAAAGTGAGAATAAGAGAATTTGGATAAAATTGATGATTATTACTATTTTCTATTTTATATTTTATCATTATATTTTATTTTATTATATTATTATTATTATTATTTTATTATTAAATTTTTATTTTATTATTATTTTTAATTACTTAATTATAGTATTATTGCCAAAAAAAAAATTATAACGTAATAATAACAAAAATTAATAATAATAAGTTAATTTAATATACTAAATTTTTATAATATGTTATTAATATTATATTGTTAATTTTTAAACTTATTATTATTTTTATGGTATAATAATTGTAAAAATAAATTATTATAACAGTAATAATTACAGATAATGATGATTAATTAAAATAAAATATAAATAATGATTATAAAGGGCTTTATTGTTATTAAATTTTGTTATTACTATATTATTGTAGTGTTTTATATAATGTAAAATATTATTATAACTGCATAATTGCATAATAATGATTTAAAAATTGCAATAATGATGAAATATTGCAATAATGATGATAATGAAAATGATAGATGATAATGATGATAATGATGATGATAAAACATAATAATGATGAATCATGATAAATATTGATGATAATAACAGGAATTTGTGTCCATATTTTAATTAAAAAAAGGTAAAAGAAAAAAAATTCGAAAAGTTCGAAAAAGCGGCAAAATCTATGGAAATTGCCCTTTTAGAGTAGACTCCAAAAGAATTTTTCCCTTCATTTGATGATTCTTGCAAATTATTGGTAATAATGATAAAAATTACAGAACTTATTAATCATGACAATAATGATGATAAAGTGAGAATAAAGAGAATTTGAAAAATTTGATGTATTCCTATTTTTATTATTATCATTTTATATTATTATTATTATATTATATATTATTTTTATTATTATTATTATTATTATTATTAATATTATTATATTATTATTCATTATTTTTACTTTAATATTGTAATTATTTCCAAAAATATATTTTAACTGTAATAATAACAATAATGATAATAATAAGTATAATCATAATAATCCTAATTGTCTAATTATTGTTATTAATTATTATTATATATGATCAATTATGATTATTTTTACGGGTAGTATAATTGTAAAAATATTATCTTAACAGAATAAAATTACAGTAATAACGATATTAATTAAAATAAGGATATAAATCATGATTATAAAGACTTATTATTGTTATTATTATTGTTATTACTATTATTATTGTAGTTGTTATTAGTATAGATGTAAAATATATATCCTAAACTACAATAATTGTAATAATAATGATAATAATAGCAATAATCATGATAATAACTGCATAAATGATGAAAATGATGATGATAATGATGATAATGATGATAATGTGTGATAACGATAATAATGATGATAATCATGATAATAATGATGATAATCAAACAGGGAATTGTGTCCAATATAATAAAAAAGTTAAAGAAAAAAAATCCAAAAAGTCGAAAAAGCGGCAAAATCTAGCGAAATATAGCCTTTTGAGAGTAGACTCCAAAATGACGTTTTTCCATTAATTTTGATGATTCTGGCAATTATTAGGGTAATAATGTAATAATTACCAGAATTATTATTAATCATTGACAATAATGATGATAAAAGAGAATAAAGAGAATTTGGAAACATTTAGATTCTTACTATTATTATATTATCATTAGTATTATTATAATTATTATATTATTATTATTATTATTATTATTATATTATTATTTCTTATTATATTATTTATTATTATATTATTTATTACTTAATTATTTAGTATTAATTATTACTTTAATTATTAGTATTATGCCAAAAAATATATTATAACTGGAATAATAACAATAATAATAATAATAAGTATAATCTATAATAATACACTTGTTATAATATGTTATTAATATTGTTATTTTATATTATCAATTATTATTATTTCTACTGTAGATAATTGTAAAAATAATTATTATAACAGTAATATTACAGTAATAACGATATTAAATTAAAATTAATGATATAAATAATGATTACAAAAACGTTATTATTGTTATTATTATTGTTATTACATTATTATTGGTGGTGGTTATTAGACTATAGATTTAAAAATGTATATTATAACTGAAATAAGGCAATAAGAAATGATAATAATTGCAATAATGATTTGATAATAATTGCAATTAATGATGAATAATGATGATGATAAATGCTGATAATGATGATGATAACGATAAAAATGATGATAACATGATAATAATGATGATTAATAACAGGAATTGTGTCAATATTTATATAAAAAGAGTAAAAGAAAAAAAAATCCCAAAAAGTCCCCCCCCCCCCGAAAAGCGCAAAAATCTAGCGAAATAAGGCATTTTGAGAGTAGACCCAAAAATGAAGTTTTTTCCATTTCATTGATGTTTTGGAATTATTAGGGTAATAATGATAAAATTACCAGAATTCTATTAATCATGACAATATGATGATAAAAGTTGAGAATAAAGGACAATTTGGATAACATTTTGATGATTATTACTAGTATTTACATTAATCATATTATTATTATTAGTATTATTATTATTATTATTATTATTTTATTATTATTATATTATTATTATATTATTATTCTATTACTTTTATTATTATTATTATGCAAAAAATATATTTATAACTGTAATCATAACAATAATAATAATAATAAGTATAATATAAAAAAACACTAATTGTTAAGACATTATTATAATATTATTATTGTTATTATTATCATTATTTACTTTTTTCTGGTAGTATAATTGTAAAAATAATTATTTAAACAGTAATAATACAGTAATAACGATTATTAATTAAAAATTCAATAAAATAATGATTATAAAGACGTTATATGTTAATATTATTGTTATTACTATTATATTGTAGTTGTCTTAGTATAGAGTAAAAATATATATTTATAACTGAATAATTGCCACTAATAATGATAATAATGCCAAATAATGAGATTAAAAATTGCAAAAATGATGATAATGATGAATGATAATGATGATCATGATGATAATGATGATGATAACGATAAATAGATGATAGATAATCATGATACTAATGATGATAATAAAGGAATGGTGTCCATATATAATCAAAAAAAGGTTAAAAGAAAAAAATCCCAAAAGCGAAAAAAGCGGCAAAATCTAGCGAAATAATAGCCTTTTGAGAGTAGACTCCAAATGACGTTTTTTTCATTCATTTGATGATTCTGGCAATTATTAGGGAATAATGATAATAATTACCAGAATTATATAATCATGATAATAATGAGATAAAAGTGGAGAATGAGAGAATTGGATAACATTGATGGGGGGGGGGGGGGGCTTATTACTTATTATTACTATTATCATTATTATTATCATTATTATTATTATTATTATATTATTAGTATTATTATTAGTATCATTATTATTTTATTATTATTATTATTATATTAGTATTATACTATTATTATTATTATATTATTATTATTATTATTATTATTACTTAATTATTTGTATTACTGCATAAAAAATATATTATAACTGTAATAATAATTAAAAAATAATAATAATAAGTTAAATATATAATAATACTAATGTTATAAATATGGATTTACTCTTATTATTGTTATATATCATGAATATTATTTTTACTGTAGGATAATTGTAAAAATAATTATGATAACAGTAAGAATTATAGTAATAAGATATTAATTTAAAATAATGATATAAAAATTGTTAAAAAGACGTATTATTGTTATTATTATTGTTATTACTATTATTATTGTAGTTGTTATTTAGATAGATGTAAAAAATTATATGTTATAACTGCAATAATTGCAATAAATAATGATAATAATTGCAATAATGATGATATAATTGCAATAATGAGATAATGATGATAATATTGCAATATGATGATAATGATGATGATAATATGATAATGATGATAATGATGATAATGATGATAATGATGTAAGCTGATGCTACCGATAATAATGGATGATAATTATGATATAAGATGATAATAACAGGAATTGTGCCTATATATAATAAAAAGGAAAGTATAAAGAAAAAAAATTTCCCAAAAGTCGAAGAAGCGGCTAAATCTAGCGAAATATAGTCTTTTCAGAGTAGGACTCCAGAATGACGTTTTTTCCATTCTATTGATTGATTCTGGCAAATTTTAGGGGTAATATGTATAATAATACAGAATTCTATTAATCATGACAATAATGAGATAAAAATAAGAATTAAAGAGAATTTGGATAACATTTGATGATTATTACTAATGATTACTATTATCATTATTATTATCATTTATCATATTATTATTATTATTTATTATTATTATGATTATTATTATTTACTATTATAATATTATTATGATAATTATTGTTATTATTATATTATTATTTATTATTTAATTTATTAGTATTATTAGCCAAAAAATATATTATAAACTGTAATAATAACAATATGATAATAATAAGTATAATTATAATAATATAATTGTTATAATATTGGTATATTAATATTATTATTGTTTATTATTATCATTATTATTATTGTTACTGGTAGTATAATGTAAAACTAATTATTATTATAACTTAATAATTACAGTAATAACGATATTAATTAAAATAATTATTAATAATGATTATAAGACGTTATTATTGTTATTATATTATTATTATATTATTATTGCAGTTGTTATTAGTATAGATGTAAAAAATATATATTATAACTGCATAATTGCAATAATAATGATAATAATGCAAATAATGATGATAATAATTGCAAGAATGAGATAAGGATGATAATGATGATAATGATGATGATAACGATAATAATGATGATAATCATGCTAATAATGATGATAATAAACAGAATTGGTCCATATATAATAAAAGAAGTAAAAGAAAAAAATCCATAAAGTCTGAAAAAGTGGCAAATACTAGCGAACTATAGCCTTTTGAGAGTAGACTCCAAAATGACGTTTTTTTCAATTCATTTGAGATTCTGGCAATATTAGGGTAATTAATGATAATCATTACCAGAATTCTATTAATCATGACACTAATGATGATAAAATAAAAAAAAAATTTTTAAAAAAATTAAATTAATTTTATATATTTAAAATTTTAATTTTTTTAATATTATTAAAATTTTAATTATATTTAAAATTTTTTATATTATTTTAATTTTAATTAAATTAAAAATTATTTTAAAATAATTTAAATTCAATTTTAGAAATCCAAAAAATTTTTAAATTTAATAAAAAAAATTTTAAAAAATTTAATTATAATAAACAAGTTTAAAAATTGATTTAAAATTTTTTTTGTGATAATTTTATATTTTTATGGATTAATTTAAAATAATTTTTATAAATTAAAATTTCATTTTAAATTTTAATTAAAATAAAATATAAAAAAAAATTATAAAGTTATTATTTTATATTTTTTTATATTTATTTGTTTTTTATATAAATTAAAAAAATTATTTAATAATAAATTAAAAATATAAAAAATAAAAAATTTATAATATTATATAATATATAATATTAAAATATGTAAAATTTAAAAAAATATAAAAATTTTTTTTTTATAAAAAATTTTTCCCAATATAAAAAAAAAATAAAAAAAATAAATCCCCAAAAATAAAAAAAATAAAAAAAAAAAAGCCTTTTTGGGGGAATAAAATGGGTTTTTTTCCCTATTTTGAGGTTTAATTTTAGGGTAAAAAATATAATTACCAAAAATTCTATTAAAAAACCCAAAAAGATGATAAAATGGGAAAAAAGAAATTTTTTTTAAATTTTAATTTAAAAATTTTTTTTTATATATTATAATAATATTAATATTATTATTATTATTATTTTTACAATTTTTATTATTAATTATTATTATTATCTTTATATTATATTACTTTATTATTAGTATTATGCAAAAATATATTATAACTGTAATAATAACAATAATAAGATAAGTGAATTTAAATAATACTAATTGTTAAATATATTATTAATATTATTAAATTTTTATTATAATCATTATTATTATATTTTAAATGGTAGTATAATTGTAAAATAATTATTATAAACAGTAATAATACAGATAACGATATAATTAAAGTAAGATATAAATAATGATTATAAAGACGTTATTATTGTTAATTATTGTTATTACTATTATTATTGTAGTTTAAGTATAGATGTACAAATATATATTATAAACTGCAATAATTGCAAATAATGATAATAATTGCAAAAATGATGATAAAAATTGATATAATATGATAATTATGATGATAATGTGATATAATTGCAATAATGATGATATGATGATGATAATGATGATAATGATGATGATAACGATATAATGATGATAATCATGATAATAATGATGATTTAAAAACAGGATTGTGTCCATATATAATAAAAAAAGGTAAAGAAAAAAAATCCCAAAAGTCGAAAAAAGGCAAAATTGCGAAATAGCCTTTTGAGAGTAGACTCCAGAATGACCGTTTTTCATTCATTGATGATTCTGGCAATTATTTAGGGTAATAATGTAATAATTACAGAATTCTAATAATCATGACAATAATGATGATAAAAAGCGAGAATAAAGAGAATTTGTAATATTTGATGATATTACTATTATTACTATTATCATTATTATTATCATAATTATCATTATTATTATTATTAATTATATTATATTATTAATTATTATGATTATTATTTATTATTATTATTATTATTTTTATATGATTATTACTTTAATTAATGTATTATGCCATAAAATATATATAACTGTAATAATAACAATAATAATAATAATAAGTATAATTATAATAATACTAATTGCTTAATATTGTTATTAATATTAAATTTTTTTATATTACATTATTATTATTTTTACTGGTAGTATAATTGTAAAAATAATTTTTTAACAGTAATAATTACAGTAATAACGATTAATTAAAATAAATTATATAAAATAATGATTATAAAGACGTTATTATTTTATTATTATTGTTATTACTATTATTATTGTAGTTGTTATTAGTATAATGTAAAAATATTATTATAACTGCAATAATTGCAATAATAATGATATATAATTGCAATAGTGATGAAATATTATTGATAATAATGATAATAAAATATGATAATGATGATAATGATGATAATAACGATAATGATGATAATCATGATTATAATGATGATAATAACGGGAAATTTTTACTTTAATTAATTAGTATTATTGCCAAAAAAATATTATGACTTAATAATAACAATAATAATAAAATAAGTATAATTTAATAATACTATTGTATATAATATTGTTATTAATATTTTTATTGTTATTATTATCATTATTATTATTTTTACTGGTAGTATAATTGTAAAAACAATTATTATAAAAGTAATAATTACAGTAATAACGATATTAATTAAAATAATGATATAATTAATGATTATAAAGACGTTATTATTGTTATATTATTGTTATTACTACTATTATTGTAGTTGTTATTAGTATAGATGTAAAAATATTATTATTTATAACTGCAATAATTGCAATAATAATTATAATAATTGAATTATGATAAAATTGCAATAATGAGATAATGATGATATAATATGATAATGATGATAATGATGATGATAAATAATAATGATAATGATATGATAATAAATGATAAAAATACAGGTATTGTGTCCATAATATAATAAAAAAAAGGTAAAAGAAAAAAATTCCGAAAGTCGAAAAAGCGGTAAAATCTAGCGAAATAAAAGCCTTTAGAGTAGACTCAAAAGGACGTTTTTCCATTCATTTGATGATCTGGCATTATTTTAGTAATAAGATAATATTACCAGAAATCTTTTAATACGACAATAATGATGATAAAAGTGAGAAAGAAGAGAATTTGGATAACATTTATGATTATATATTATTAATATTCATATTATTATATATTATATTATTATTATATATATTATTATTATTATTATTATTATTATTATTATTATTATTATTATTATTATCATATAAGTATTGTTGCAAAAAAAATATCATAACTGTAATAATAACGATAATAATATAATAATAAGGTAATTATTATATACTAATTGTATAATATTGTTATTAATATTATTATTGTTATTATTATCAATTATTCTTTTACTGTAGTAATTAATGTAAAATATTATTATACAGTAATAATTACAGTAATAACGATATTAATTAAAATAATGAATATAAATAATGATTTATAAAGACGTTATTATTTATTATTTTATATGTTTTATTTACTATTATTATTTTGTAGTTTTGTTATTAGTATAGATGGTAAAATATTATATTATAACTGCAATAATTGCAATAATAAGAATATTAAATTTCAATATTATGATAATAGTTTGCAATAAATATGATAATGTGATGATAATGATGATAATAATGATAATGATGATGATAACGATAATATGATGATAATCATGATAATAATGTATTAATAACAGGATTGTGTCCATATATAATAAAAAAAAAGGTTTAAAAAAAAAAAAATCTCAAAGTCGAAAAAGCGGGAAATCAAGCGAAATAAAAATTTTGAGGTAGTTAACTCCAAAATGACATTTTTTTCATTCATTTGATGATTCTGGCAATTATTAGGGTAATATGATAATAATTAAGAATTCTATTAATCATGACAATAATGATGATAAAAGTGAGAATAAAGAGAATTGGAAACTTTGATGATTATTACTATTATTACTATTATCATATTATTATCATTATTATTATATTATAATTATTATTATTATTATTATATTTTTATTATTATTATATTATTATTACTTTAATTATTATATTATTGCCAAAAAATATATTATAACTGTAATAATAATAATAAAAATAATAATAAGTATAATTATAATAATACTAATTGTTATAATATGTTTAATATTATATTTTATTATTATCATTATATTATTTTTACTGGTAGTATAATATAAAAATAATTATTATAACAGTAATAATTAAAGTAATTAACGATATTAATTTGTATAATGATATAAAAAATGATTATAAAGACGTATTATTAGTCTATTATTATTGCCTTATTATATTATTATTGTAGTTGTTATGAGTATAGATGTTAAAAAATATGTATTATACTGCACTAATTGCAATTAATAAGGATAATAATTGCCAAATAATGATGATAATAATTGCAATAATGATGATAATGATGATGATAATGATGATAATGATGATAATGATGATGATAACGATAATAATGATGATAATCATGATAATAATGCATGATAATAACAGGAATGTCTCCATATATAATAAAAAGGCGTCAGAAAAAAATTCCCCAAAAGTCGAAAAAGCGCAACAAGTCTAAGCGAAATATAGCTTTTGACGAGGAGACTCTATAAATGACGTTTTTTTCCCATTCATTGATGATTCCTGGCAATTATTAAGAGTAATAATGATAATTAAATACCAGAATTCTATAAATCATGACAATACAATGATGATAAATACAGTGAGAAGAAAGAGAATTTGGATAAATTTTTGATCGATTTATTACTATGATTAACTCATTATCATTATTATTATCATTATTATTATATTAATTATTATATATTATTATTATTATATATTTTATTATGTATGTATTATTATTATTGATTATTATTATATTAATCTATCACTTTAATTCTTAAGTATATTAGCCAAAAAATATATTATAACTGTAATAATAAATATAATGATAATAATAAGTATAAATTATAAATGAATACTAATTGTTGATAATATTGGTATTAATATTAGTATTGTTATTATGTATCACTATTATATATTTTATTGGTAGTATAATTGCTAAAAATAATTCATTATAACAGGAATAAGTACAGTTAATAACGATATTAATTAAAATATGATATAAATAATGCTTATAAAGACGTTTATTATTGTTATTATCTTGTTATTAACTATTAGTATTGTAGTTGTTATAGTATAGATGCTACTAAAAATATATATTTACTGCAAGAATTGCAATAATAATGATTAAATAATTGCCCCAATAATGATGATAATAATTAGCAATAAATGCGATGAATAAATGATCATGATACTGATGATAATGATGATGATACGATAATAATGATGATAATCATGATAATAATGATGATAATAACAGAATTGCTAAGTCATATATAATAAAAAAAGTAAAGAAAAAAAATCCCAAAAAGTCGAAAAAAAAGCGACAAAATCTAAGCGAAATATAGCCTTTGAGAGTAGGACTCCAAAATGACGTTTTTTTCCCATTCATTGATGATTCTAGGCAATGTATTAGGGTAATAATGATAATAATTAACACACCCAAATCTCTATTAATCATCGACAATAATGATGATAAAAGTGCCACAGAATAAAGAGAATTGGCATAACATGTTGATGATTATTAACTATTATTACTAATTAAGCATTATTCATTATCAATTATATATGTATTATTATTATCTAATTATTATTATTATATTCATATTATCACTTATTATTAATTATTTATATTATCTATTATTATTATTATTATCTATTAGTATTATTAATATTATTAGTTGATAATTATTCACTTTATTATTAGCTATTATTTGGCCAACCAAAATATCATTATAACTGTAATAATAACAATAATAATAATGCTAATAAGCTATGTAATTATAATCAATACTAATTGTTTATAATATTGTCTATTAATATTATATTGTTATTATTATCATTATTATTCTTTTTACTGGCTAGCATAATTTAAAAATAATTATGTTATAACAGTAATAATTACATATTAATGTATAATTTCAAATAAATGATATAAATAAAGATATAAAGGACGTTATTATTGTACATTATATTGTTATTACGATTATATATTGTAGTGTTATAGATATAGGATGCTAAAAATATATAGTTATAAACTGCAATAATTGTAATAATAAAGGATAATACATCGCCCAATAATTATGATAATAATTGCAATAATGATGATAATGATGATGATCAATGATGATAATGACAGATAATGTATGATGATAACGATAATAATGATGTAATCATGATAATAATGATAGCCTAAGCAACAGGAATTGTGTCCATATATAATAAAAAAAAGGTAAAAGAAAAAAAATCCCACAAAGTCGAAAAGCGCCAAAATCTAGCGAAATAACGGCTTTGAGAGTAGTAGAATCCAAAATAGACGTTTTATTCCATTCATTTGATGCATTCTGTGCAGTTATTAGATGGTAAGTAAGATAATAATTACCAGAATTCTATTAATCATGACAATAATGATGCTACAGAGAAGATATAAAGAGAATTTGGATAAACATTAGATGATTATTACTATTATTATTATTATCATTATTATATCATTATCATTTATGATTATTTAATTATTATCATATATTGATTATAATTATTATTATTATTATTATTATTTATTATTATTTATTATTCTATTATATTATTAGTAGTATTATACTTTAATTTATTAGTATTATTCGCAAAAAAATATATTATAACCTGGTAATAATAAACAATAATAATAATACATAAGTATAAATTATCAATAATACTAATTGTTATAATATTGTTATATAATAAATTATTATATTATTATCATTATTATTTTTTTACTCGGTAGTTATGATTGTAAAAATTAATTAATTAATAACCGATAATAATTACAGATAACGATATAATAAAAGAATAGATATAAATAATGATTATAAAGACCGCTATTATTGTTATTATTATTGTTATACTATTATTATGGTAGTCGTTATTATTATAGATGTAAAAAATTATATTAATAACATGCACAATAATTAGCAATATATAATGATAATAATTGCCCAATAATGATGATACATATTAGCTAATAATGATGATAATGATGAATGATAATGATGATAATGATCGATATGATGATGATAAACGATATAATGATTGATCATCAGGATAATAATGATGTAATAACGCGAATTGGTCCATATAATAATAAAAAAAGGAAAAGAAAAAAATCCATAAGTCGAAAAAGCGCAAAATATAGGGAAATATCAAGCCTATTTGACAGAGCTATACTCAAATGACGTTTTTCCATATCATTTGAGGATTCTGCGCAATTAATTAGGGTAATAATGATAATAATTACCAGAATCTATTAATCATGAACCAATAATGATGATAAAGTGAGAATAAAAGAGAATTTAGATAACATTTGATGATTCGTACTATCTATTACTATTATCATTATTATTATCATTATATATTATTATTCTATATTATTCTTTATTATTATTATTTATCATTATTATTCATTATTTCATTATTATTATTATTATATTTCTATACTTTAATTATTAGTAATTATTGCCAAAAAATAATTATAAAACTGGGTATTAAATAAACAATAATCATAATAATAAGTAACATAATTATAATAATATAATTGTTTTTCTTATAATATTGTTATTAATATTATGTATATCAGTTACTATTATCATTAGTCATTATTCTTACTGGTAGTATAATTGTAAAAATAATTTTTCTAACAGTAACTAATTACAGTATAACGATATAATGCAAAATAATGATATAAATAATGATTATAAGACTGTTATTAATTGATATTTCATTATTGTTCATTACTATTATTATTTTTAGTTTTTACTTAGTATAGATGTCAGAAATATGTATATTAAACTGCAATATTGCCCAATAATAATGTATGATAATTGCAATAAAGTGATGATAATAATTGCAATAATGATGATAATGATGATGATGATTGATGATAATGATGATAATGTATAGATGATAACGATAATAATGATGCATAAATCATGTCATATGAGCTAATAAGTGAAGTGTTACTTTAATTATTAGCTATTATTGCCAAAAAATATATTATCTATAACTGTAATAATAACAATAATAATAATAATTACAGTATAATTATAATAATACTAATTGTTATAATATCTGCTTATTAAATAATATTATTGTTATTATTATCATTATTATTTTTTTTAACTGTAGTATAATTGTAAAAATAATATTATAACAGTTAATAATTACAGTATAACGTATTATTCAAATAATGATATAATTAATGATTAATAAAAGACGTTATTATTGTTATTAATATTGTTATTACTACTATATTGTAGTTGTTATTAGTATATACATTTGTAAATAATATATATTATAACTGCCATAATTGCAATATAATGATAATAATTGCAACAATAGATGATAATACTACCACATAATGCATGCAGATCTTAATAGATGATCGATAAATGATGATAATGAATGATACATGATGATGATACGATAATAATGATGATAATCATGATAATAATGATGCATCAATAACAGGAATTGTGTCCATATATAACCAAAAAAGGTAAAAGAAAAAAATCCCAAAAGTTTCTGTGAAAAAGCGGTAAAATTCTAGCCGAAATATAGCCTTTTGAGAGAAACTCCAAAATGCACGTTTTCTCCCATTCATTTGATGAGCTAGCAATTATTAGCGGGTAATAATGATAATAATTACCAGAATGTCTATTAATCATGACAATAATGATGATAAAAGTGAGAATGAGAGAATTTGGATAACAATTTTATGATTATTAATAGTATTTACTATTATAATTATTATTTATCATTATAATTATTATTATTAATTTATTATTCTTTATTATTATTGTATGTCATCTATATTATTATATATTTATATTATGATTATTAGTATTATTACTTTAATTATTAGTATTATATGCCACAAAAAATATATTTGAACTGTAATAATAACAATAATAATACATAATAAGCTATAATTATAATAATACGAATTGTTATAATATTGTTATTAATCTTAGTATGTGATTATAATACATTATCTATTATATTTACTGCGTACGATATAATGTACATACAAATAATTTATTTTCTATAACAGTAATAATTACAGTAATAACGATATTAATTAAAATAATTGATATAAATAATATTATAAGGACGTTATTATCTAGTCTATTATATTGCTTATACTATTATTGATTGTAGTTCGTTATTAGTATAGATGCGAAAATATATATTAAACTGCAATAATTGCAATAATAATGATAATAATTAGCAAATAATGGATGATAATAATGCCAATAAATGATGATAATGATGATCGATAATGATGATAATGATTTTGATAATGATGATGATAACGATAATAATGAAGAATAATCATTGAAATAATGATGATAATAACAGGAATTGGTCCATAATAATAAAAAAAGAAAATTTTTTTCCCCCCCCCCCCCAAAAGTCGAAAAAACGGCAAAATCTAGCCGAAATATAGCCTATTTCAGAGTAGACTCCAAAAGACGGTTTTTCTTCCATCATTTGATGATTCTGGCAATTTCTTAGCGCGTAATCAATGATATAATTCCAGAAATTCTATTAATCATGACAATAAGATGAATCAAAAGTGAGAAAAGAGAATGTTGCATAACACTGATGATTATACACTATACCTATCTATCATTATTATTATCATTATATTAGTATTATTATTATTATGATATTATTATTATTATTATTATATCATTCATTATTATTATTATTATTATATTACTTTAATTATTAGTATTATTGCCAAACAATATATTATAATTGTAATAATAACAATAATAATAATTATATGTATAATTATAGTAATACTAATTGTTATAATATTGTTATTAATATTATTATTGTTATTATTATCATTATTATTATTTTTACTGGTAGCGTATAATTGATAAAAATAATTTATTTTATAACAGTAATAATTACAGTCATAACGATATATAATAAAATAATGATCATAAGAAATGATTATAAAGACGTTATTATTGCTAATTATTATTGTTAATACTATTATTAATTGTAGTTCGTTATTAGGTATAGATGTAAAAATATAGATTATAACTGCACAATAATTGCAATAATAATGACAACAATTGCAAAATGATGATAATAATTAAATAATGATGATAATGATGATGGTATCAATTGATGATAATGTATGAATAATGAATGATAAGGAATATCGATAAGATAATAATAGAATGATAATCCATGATAATAATGCATGATTAATAACAGGACATGTGTTCCCTCTATATAAGTAAAAAAAGGTAAAAGGAAAAAAATTACCCAAAAGTCGACAAAAAGCGGGAAAATCTAGCGAAATATAGCCTTTTGAGCAGTCGACTCCAAAAGACGTTTTTTCAATTCAATTTGATGATTCTGGCAATTATTTTAGGGTAATAATGATTAATAATTACCAGAATTCTAATAATCATGACAATAAGGATGATAAAAGATGAGAATAAAGAGAATGTGGATAGTATTGATGATTGATTACTATTATTATATTATTGTTATTATCATTATGCTTTATCTATTATTAAATTATTATTATTATTATTATTATTATTATTATTATTATTATTATATATTCTTATTATTAACTTTCAATAAGTAAGTATTATGCCCAAAAATATATTATAACATGCTACATAATAACAATAATAACTATAATAAGTATAATATACAATTAATACGAATTGTCATAATATGCTTATTAATATAATTATTGTTATTATTATCATTATTATTTTTTTTACTGACCGTAGTATAATTGTAAAAATAATTATTATAACAGTAATACTATACTCACAGTAATACCGATATTAATTAAAATAATGAATATAATTAATGATTATAAAGACGTTTATTATTGTTATATTATTAGTGTATGTACTAGTATTATTGTAGTTGTTATTAGTATAGATGTAAAAATATATATTATAACCGCAATAATTGCCAATAATAATGATTAATAATTGCAATAATGATGATAAATCATTGCCAATAATGATGATAATGATCGATTAATAATGATGGATAATGATGATAATGATGATGATAGCGATAATAATGATGATAATCATAATAAATAATGATATTAATAACAGGAATGTGTCCATCATATAATAAAAAGGTAAAAGAAAAAAATCCCAAAGTCGAAAAAAAGTGGCCCAAAAATCTTAGCGAAAATATAAGACCTTTTGAGAGTAGACTCCAAAATGACGTTTTTTCCATATCATTTGGATGATTCTGGCAATTAATTAGGGTAATAATGATACCTACTACCAGAATCAATTATCATGACAACTAATGATGATAAAAGTGAGTAATTAAAAGAGAATTTGGAGATAAACATTTTTTGAATGAATTATTACTCATTACTATCTATCATCTATTATGATCATTATTTTATATATTATTATGATTATTCATTTTATTATTAATTATTATTATTATTACTAATTATTATTATTATTAATTAATATTATTATATTATATATATATTATATATATTCAAAAAATATATTATACTGTATATAATCAATAATAATATATAGTAGTTAATTTATAATAATATATTATATAAATATTGATTATTAAATTATTATATATGTATATTATATTATATATATTTATGTAGATATAATGTAAAAATAATTATTAGTAATAATATAAAATTAAAAGAATTATTAATATATAATAAAAATAATAAAAAACGTATATGCAAATGAATAGTATATAATTGTATTGTTTTAGATAGATCAAAATAATATTATCATCAATTAATTGCAATATTGTAATAATGAATAATACAAATATAATGAATAATGATGATGAAAAGATGTAAAGATTGATAATATTATGATGTATACATATTATATATATTAATTTATTAATATTTTTTATATGATTAATTAAGAATTTTAATTATATAATATATATTAAAATTAAAAAAATATAAAGTGAAAAAGGGAAATATCGAAAATATACCTTTTAAGTATACATATAATATTATTTATCATTATATTATATTCTGAATTATTTGGTAATAATTATAATTATTACATTATTTATTATATTAATAATGATATAAAAGTAGTAATAAAAGAATTGAATAATTTATGATATAATATATATTAATAATATTATATAATTATTATAATATTATTATTATTATAATATTATTTATTATTATTATTATAATTAATATATTATTATAATATTAATTATATATATTATAATTAATTAATTATATAAAAATATATATAACGTGTAATATAATAATATATAAATGATAATTACATTAATAATGATATTAATTAAAATATATATAATAATATAAAAAGTATATTATTATTATATATTACATATTATTAAATTGAGTTTTGATAACATTAGATATATATTATATTATAATTGATTAATATGATAATATTGCAATAATTATTATATATATTGTAATAATATATAATATTGTATAATATATGATAATGATATATACATAATAATGATTAATTATGCAATAAATGATATTAATAACAGAATTGTGTCATATATAATAAAATAAAAAGTAAATGAAAAAATCCAAAGTTGAATAAGTGGAAAATTGCAAAATATACTTTTGAGAGTAACTCAAAGAGTTTTTCCATAATATTATGATATGCAATATTAGGGTAATAATGAATAATACAGATTTATTAAAATGTATATGTATATTAAATGTGAAAGAAATTGAGTTTTATATAATTAAAAATATTTCTATATTGCATATAGATAATATATAATGATATTAATGCAATATGATGA
>NW_023661110.1:0-18112 GCF_015228065.2 Penaeus monodon
CGGGACCAATCTTTCTTTTTCCAACCCGCCAATCCCCTTCCCCTTTATTCCACCTTTTTTAAAAATAAAAATCATCTTTAACCCCCTTTCCATCTTTCCCCCGCTTTTTTCAACCCCCCCGGCTTTTCCCCCTAAAAATTCCCCCAAAAAACAACCCCCCCTGCCCCTTTAAAAATTTTCCCTCCCCCCCCCCCCCCCCTTTTAAAAGGGTCCGCCCTCGGACCTTTTTTTCCCCCATCCTATCCCAGGGGAACCCATCCTTGGCTCCCTTTCCTTTTCTTACCTCCCTCCGGGGGGTTTTTTTTCCCCCCCCCCCCCCGGGGGGTTTTTTTTGGGAGTTTTCCGGTTTTCCCCCACTTCCCTTAAACGAATTTTTTCAAAATTTTTCCCCCCTTTTACCCTCCCTTAAAAAAAAAGGGGGGGGAAAAAATTGGGAAAACCAAAAAGGGGTGGGGGGAAACGGAACTAACTTTTTAAAGGGGGAAAAATTTTTTGGGGGGAAAAAAAAAAGGGGGGGGAAAAATAAAGGGGGGGGTTTTTTAAAAAAGAAAAAAAAAAGGGGGGCAAAAAAAAAAAAAAAAAGGAGGGGGGGGGGGTTTTAAAAAGGGGGGGGGGGGGGGTTTTGGGGGGGGGGAGAGTTTAGAGAGGAAGAGAGGGAAGAGAGGTGAGATTTAGAGGGGGGGGGAGAGTGAGAGAGGGGAGAGAGAGAAGAGAGGGAGAAAAGAGGAGAGAGGAGAGAGAGAGGAGAAAAGAGGAGAGAGAAGGGAGAGAGAGCAGAGATTTTAGGGAGAAGAGGGAAGAGAAAATTGAGAGAGCGAGAGAAGGCGAGAGAGAGATGGGGGGACAAGGAGAGAAAGGAGTGAGAGTGGGTTTGGGGGAGAGCGGGAGAGGAAGAGGAGATAGGGGGGGAATAGTGGGGAGAGAGAGTGAGAGGGAAGAGAAGAAGAGAAAAGAGAGAGGGGAGAGAAGGGTGGGGGGGTTGGGGAGGAGAGAGAGACGAAGAGGGAAAGGGAGAGAGAGGGTTAGAAAAGGGGGAGAGAGAGAGAGAGAGAGAGAGGAGGAATAGAAAAGAGAGGGGGAAGGGGGAGAAAAGAGAAAAAGAGAGACAGAGAGAGGGAGAAAGAGAAAAGAGAGAGGAACAGAGAGAGAAAAGAAAAGGAGAGAGAAAAGGAGACAGAGAGAGAGAGAAAGAAAGAGGAAAGGAAGGAGAGAGAGAACGAGAGAGAGAAGAGAGAGAGAGAGAGAAGAGGGGAGAGATCGGGAGAGAGAAAACCGAGGAAAGGAGAGAGAGAGAGGAGAGGGGGGGGAGAGAGAGAAAAGGAGAGGGGGAGAGAGAGAAGAGGGGAAGAGGGGGAAAAGAAAGAGATTAGAGAGTGAAGAAAGAGAAGAGAGAGTGAAGAGAGAGAGGAGAGAAAGAGAGGGGGGGAGAGAGGGGAGAGAGGAGAGGGGGGGGAGGGGAAAAAGAGAGAAAAACAGGGGGAAAAGAGAGGAGACATGGGGGGGAAGAGAGAGAGAGGGGCGGGGGAGAGGGTGAAGAGAGAGGAGAAAAGGGGAAAAGAGGGGAGATTTTGGGAGAGAGGGGAAGAGAAAGAAAAGGAGAGACAGAGAGAGAGGGGAGAAAAGGTTTGGGTTGGGAAAGGGAATTTTTTTTTGGGGTTTAGGAAAAGGATGTTTGGGTTTTAGGGTAATTTAGTTTGCTTTGGGTAAGAAGTTTCTTTTAGTTTAGATTAGGATAAATTTCCCTTTTATTTTATTTTTATGTTATATTAGGTTATGTTAATCAAGATTGGGGTTTATTAGGTTATTTTGAGTTTTGATTGGGTTTTTATTTAGGTTGGTTTAAATAAGATGGAGTACTTTTACTTACTTTGGGGGTTTTAAAAAAAAGAAACTTGCCCAAATCCAAACCCACCCTACATTCCCCAACCCTAACAAAACCCGGGAACCTAACCAATTTAAAATGAACTGAAAAAACCTAAAAAAGCAAAAGGGTAAAAAGTTTTAAAAGAAACCTAGCTAAAGTAACTTTGCAATCTAAACTAATTTTAAATCAAACCCCTAGGTAGCAAACGTGATTTAAACCCTAATTAAAACCAAACCCAAATTTTAAAAATGAAAACCCAAACGAAAACCCTTTAACCCAAATCAAACCCAAAACTCTAAATAAACCCTTTAATTAACAAACCCAAAAACCTTAAACAAAAAATAACAAAACCCCAACCTTCCATTTTTCTAACCAAACCCCAAAACCAAAACAAAACCCAAACCAAACCCCAACCTAAAAACAAAAAATTTTAAACCCAAAACTATTTAATTTAACCTAAAAAATTAAATTTAAAAACCTACCCAAAAAATATATTTAAGCTAATAACAAAACCTTAAACCTGAAAAACCCTTAAAGTAATCAAACCTAACTTTGGCCAAACAATTTTTCCCAAACCCAAATAAACATAATTTAAAAACAAAGCCTAAATCTGGGTTAAACTAGTGAACAAAAAGGGAAAAATATTCTAAGTAGCAAACACTCTATCCTAACCTAACCGGACTAAAAAAATTTAAATTTAAATTAAGCTATTAACGAAACTAAAGAAAACCTATTTTTAGTTTAAAAACTAATTTAAACCCAAAACCCAAAAACCCTTAAAAACCCTAGTAAAACTAAACGTAATCAAAATTCCATAAAAATTTGGATGAGATTAATCCTAAACAGAGTGGGCTAAAAAAAGGGGAAAAGGGGAATTGAAAGAAATAACACCTTTCCCCCCCCAAACCTCTCCCCGCCTGCCCGAGGAGTGGGGAGAAACCGTTTACCCCAGCCGGGGTTAAAAGGGACATGGGAAAAGGGAAGGGGGAAAAAAAGAACCCCCAACTCGTAATAAAAAACGTCGGAATACATAAAAGAAAAAAAGAAAAAAACCGTGAAAAGGGTAGGGTTTGAAGAAAAAAAAATTTGGTTTCCCTTAGGAAGGAAACCCAAGCAGAAAAGGGAAGACTTTAAACTTTATTTCCTTTTCCCGGTAAAATAAAAACGGTCTGGCCTTTTCTAGGCAACGCAGGAATGCAGCGGAAAGGGGGCGGGAGTTGTCAATTAGCATTATTTTATCGCAGTTTTTGTATTATTTTCGGTGTTTCATGTTGCCGCGAAATGCCATGGGGTGTTTCGGGAAAGGGGCCGGGGGAAATTTCCCGTGGAGAATTTGAAGAAGTATTTGGGTTTGGTTTAGAGGGGCAAACAAAACCTATACCGGACCATCAGTCTACAAGGAGTCCCATATAAACCATAAATGATTACCTAAAGGACCACCGGCACTCTCCGGGAAAGGAAAATGGGGACCTAAAACCGGGACTCACTCCAAGAGCATTACAACATGAAAAAATACAATTAAAATACATGCTGGACCCCCGGCGGCTCAGCCCTGAACCTACCCTTAAAAAAAGGGGGAAAAATTCAGGGGAGGTTTGGTCTTCTGAAGTGTAAATTCTCAAAAAAAAAAAAAAAAAAAAAAAAAAAAAAAAAAATTGTATATATATATATATGAATAAGGTACTATTCTTTCACCGCGTTGCGGGGAAAATCTCTCTTGTTTTTTTTTTGATTCTTTTTGCTTTCCTTTTTTCTTTGCGCTGATTTTTTTTTTAAGGTGATATAGAACTAAATTTTAGAGGTAAGGTTCCCCGGAAACTTTTTAGAAAGGAGTTTGGCCTTTCCGACCTGCATTTGATGGTTGATTTAAATTTATAATAGTAGTAGTAACAATGATTGGGGTGTAATAATGAAAATTTAAATGGTTGCAAAAGATAATCAGAAAAAGGGTTTAAATATTTTGAATTTAACCCAAATCCTTTTGCTGTAAAATTTGAAATGCTCTTTTCCCCCAAAATTTAAAAAAGGGTTTAGTCCAAATTTTTTGAAACGCCGGGGGCGCCCTGTCTGTATACTCGTATTAGGGCAAATTTTATAGCCAGTCATTTGAAATGAGTACACAAAACTTTCAAATTCAGTTAAAATTTTTGTGAAAGCCCGGGGAAAGACGCTTTCCCAAAAAGGGGAAGGGAAATAAAAGATAAAAAATGCAACATCTTACGATACTTTATCCTTGGGTTCAGAAAATGGCTACTGCTCCGGGTTCCCCCGAGTAGTTAGGTTAGATTATAGGGATTTGTTATATACCTGGGCAAAATATAAAAAAGTGCAAATCAGTTTCACTCCCTGGGTGTTTTTCCCTTTAAATCAGGGCGAAAATATTCTGGGGAACCAAAACTGTCTATTTTTTTAAAGTCCTTTTAGGTTGGAAAAGGGCATAGGCAAAAAGAATATTTACTAATATTTGGTAAACCCGATTTTTAAAGATATTAAAAACAAGAATAGAACGGAAAATTCTTATAAAGTAGGGTTTAAAAGGTTTGGGTAAATATTCCCCCTTGTTTTGGGAAAATGGCAATCTATAAAGGTTTTAAGGATAAAAAGGGAAAACGGCAGTATAAATATCCAGTCTGCAAAACTTCAAAATTTTATTTGGGGTTTCAATAAAAAAAAAGCACAATTAAAAATTTTATAAATTTCTGTTTTTAAAATTTCCCCCCCTTTTACCCAAAAGGGGTCTGGATTAAAGAATAGCCTTTTTTTTCAGTTTTTTAAAGTTTTCTGTTTTCCAAAAACTTTTTTTTCCCCGGTACTATCAGTACTTGGAGTTTTTTACATTTTGAACCTTTAATTTGCAGAAAAGCCCCAAAATATGAAGAAAAAAATAAAAAAAAAGGTTTTTAAGTTCATCACAGAAGCAAAGACGAGGAAAAAAAAAAACAATAAAATAATTTTGTGTTCATATACAGATACTAAAAAAAACATTTTTTTACATATTTTCCCACAAACGAAACCCTTTGCTGGGGTGACCAGTAGTAGATGTCTTTATTTTTTCCAAAACCGGGTTAAAAAAAAAGACATGAAAAAAGCAAAAGGGTTTCGATTTTTGGGGGCAGTAGACGTAGAAAACGTGAATTTTGAGATTTTGATAGGAGAAAACTCGTGTATAATTTATTACTATTTTTTTTTTTTTATTTTTTTTTTCATATTATAATTTAAAACCCCCCATTTTATCATTTTGATAGCAGAACTGCTTTTTAAAAAACTAACCCCTATATTTTACTATACAAATAACAATTAGGGAAAGGGAATAATAATGAGGGCAGTCAATAAAACGGGTAGAAAAAAGATTTTAAAAAAAAATAATAATTTAAAAATAAAAATAATAAAAAAATAATAATAATAATAATAATAATAAAAAACAAAAAACCCAAAATCCCTTATCATAGAGTATTTCATAAATAGACAAAAAGCTAATGACGGGCAGTGGGGAAGTACAGTGGAACCCAAAGGAAGGGAAAAAAAAAAGTAAAACAGCTACGTTTTACTACTACCCGTAATAAGGAAAAACAGAAAATTTAGCAAAAAGAAAAAATAAGAAGGGGTGCTAAAAAAAATTTTTTGGGGCTTTTTTTTGTTTTTTTTTTTTTTTGAAAAAGTTATCCCAAAATTTTCTTTATTTAATTTTTCATAAATTTTTGTCATTTAAATTAAAAGATTCTGGTAAATTTTTATCATTTTTACTTTTAATAATTGCCAGAATCATCAAATGAATGGAAAAAAACGTCATTTTTGGTGTCTACTTCAAAAGGTATATTTTGCTAAAATTTTTCCGCTTTTTTTAAAATTTGGGGTTTTTTTTTTTTTTACTTTTTTTTTATTTTGGGGCACAATTTCCTTTTTTTAAACATTTTTTATCATGATTATCATCATTTTTAAACGTATATCATCATTTATCATTTTATTTTTTTCATTATTTCATAAATTTATTGCAATTTTTTAAACATTTCTGCAATTATTTTCATTTTTATTGCAATTTTTGCAGTTATAATTATATATTTTTACAATTATATAATAATAATAACTACAATAATAATAGTAATAACAATAATAATAACAATAATGACGTTTCTATAATAATTATTTATATCATTATTTTAATTAATATCATTATTACTGTAATCATTACTGTTATAATAATCATTTTTACAAATATACTACCAGTAAAATAATAATAAGTAATAATAATAACAATAATGATATTAATAACAATAATATAACAATTAGTATTATTATAATTATGCTTATTATTATTATTATTATTATTGTTATCATTACAGTTATAATATATTTTTTGGCAATAACACTAATAATTAAAGAAATAATAATAATAAAAACAATAATAATAATAATAATAATAATAATAATAATAATAATAATAATAATAATAATAAAAATAATGATGATAATGATATAAATCATGATAATAGTAATAATATTAATAATCATCAAATGTTATCCAAATTCTATTTATTCTCACTTTTATCCTGATTATTATCATGATTAATAGAATTCTGGTAATTATTATCATAATTACCTTAATAATTGCCAGAATCATCAAATGAATGGAAAAAACGTCATTTTGGAGTCTACTCTCAAAAGGCTATATTTCGCTAGATTTTGCTGCTTCTTCGACTTTTGGGATTATTTTTCTTTTACCTTTTTTATTATATATGGACACAATTCCTGTTATTATCATCATTATTATCATGATTATCATCATTATTATCGTTATCATCATCATTATCATCATTATCATCATTATCATCATTATCATCATCATTATCATCATTATTGCAATTATTATCATCATTATTGCAATTATTATCGTTATTACTGTAATTATTACTGTCATTATAATTATTTTTACAATTATACTACCAGTAAAAATAATAATAATGATAATAATTACAATAATAATATTAATAACAATACTAATTTTAACAATTAGTATTATTATAATTATACTTATTATTATTATTGTTATTATTATGGTTATAATATATTTTTGGCAATAATACTAATAATTAAAATATTAATAATAATAATAATAAAAAAAAATAATGATAATAATAATAATAATAATAATAATAATAATAATGATAATAGTAATAATATTAATAACCATCAAATGTTATCCAAATTCTTCATTCATTATATTTATCATCACTTTATTGTCATGATTAATAGAATTCTGGTAATTATTATCATTATTACCCTAATAATTGCCAGAATCATGAAATGAATGTAAAAAACGTCATTTTCGAGTCTACTCTCAAAAGGCTAAATTTCACTAGATTTAGCCGCTTTTTCGACTTTTGGCATTTTTTCTTTTACCTTTTTTTTTTATTATATATGGACAAAATTCCTGTTATTCTCATCATTATTATCATTATTATCGTTATCATCATCATTGTCATCATTATCATCATCATTATTGCAATTATTATCATCATTATTGCAATTATTATCATTATTATTGCAATGATTGCAGTTATAATATATATTTTTATATCTGTACTAGTAACAACTACAATAATAATAGTAATAACAATAATAATAATAATAATAACGTTTTTATAACAATTATTTATATAATTATTTTAATTAATATCGTTATTACTGTAATTATTATTGTTATAATAATCATTTTTACAATTATACTACCAGTAAAAATAATAATAATGATAATAATAACAATAATAATATTTTAAAATATTATAAGAATTAGTATTTTTATAGTTATATTATTTATTATTTTTGTTATTTTACAGATATAATATTTTTTTTGGGCCCAAAAATTTACTTAATTAAAGTAAAAATAATAATTTTTAATAATAATAATAATAATAATAATAAAAAGGATAAAAAAAAAATAAAAATTTAAAAAAAATAAAATGAAATTATTTTTCATAACAATAATGATAATAATAATGATAATAGTAATAATATTAATAATCATAAAATGTTACCCAAAAATTTCTTTCATTTCATTTTTATCATTTTTTATTGTCATGTTTAAATAAAAATTCGGGGAATTATTTTTTATTATTATTCCCCCTAAAAATTTTGCCAGAATGGTAAAATGAAAAAAAAATTTTATTTTGGATATACTCTAAAAAGGCTATTTCGCTAGTTTTTTTCCGTTTTTTCGACTTTTGGATTTTTTTTTTTTTCCCCTTTTTTTTTATATATGGACACAATCCTGTTATTATCATCATTTTATATCTTTATCATCATTTTTAAAAAATTAAATCCTGATCATTTCTCATTACCCTCATTACCTGATCTTTAAATCATATTTTGCAATTATTATCATCATTTTTTGAAATTTATTTCCTTTTTTTTGGAAAATTATTGCAGTTATAAAAATATATTTTTACATTATACTAAAAAACAATACAATAAAAATAATAATAATAATAATAAAAAAATAATAATAAAAATTTAATTTAATGAAATAATAACAAAAATTTAAACCTTTTTAATAAAAATTATTTATATCATTTTTTTGTTTAATATCGTTATTACTGTAATTTTACTGATATAATAATTATTTTTAAAATTTAAAAATACCAGTAAAAATAATAAATGATAATAATAAAAATTTAATAATTTAGTAACAAATTAAAAAATTTTAAATTTATTAGAAAATATCCCTTATTATTTTTTAAATTGGGGATTATTACGGGGATAATATTTTTTTGGCAAAAAAATTTAAAAATTTTAAAATTAAAAAATAATAATAAAATAAAAAAAATAATAATAATAAAAATATGAAAAATAAAAAATAAAAATAATAAAAATAAAAAAAAATAATAATAAAAAATAATAATAAAAAATAATGTTTAAAAATGAGGATAATCAAATAATAAAATGAAAATTTGAAATGATAATAACCCTAAAATGTTATCCAAAAATTCTCTTTTTCCCACTTTTATCATCATCTTTGGTCATGATTAATAAAATTTCTGATAATCATTATCATTTTTTACCCTAATAATTTCCAGAACATCAAAATGAACAGAAAAAAAAAGTCAGTTTGGGGGTCTTCTCCAAAAGGTATATTTTGCTAGATTTTTCCCCATTTTCGACTTTTTGGGGTTTTTTCTTTTACCTTTTTTTTTATTATGGAACAATTCCGTTATTTTCATCATTATTATCATGATTTTAAACATTATTATCGTTATCATATCATTTTCACATTATCATCATATCATCATTATTTTCATAAATTTTAAATTTATTTTGAAAACATTTTCATCATTATTGCAATTATTTTATTTTTTATTGGGAATTATTTCATTTATAATAATAATTTTTTCATTTATACTAATAACCAGTACAATAAAAATAGTAATAACAAAAATAATAACCCAAAAATTTGGGTTTTTTAATAATTATTTATATAATTTTTTTAATTAATATATTATCCTGAAAAAATTTTTAGTGTTTTAATAATTAAATTTTACAATGATTTCCCAGTATAAATAAGATAAAAGATAATAAGAATAATAAAATTTAAAAAACAATTTTATAACAATTAGTATTATTATAATTATACCTATTATTTTTCTATTGTTATTATTAATGTTACATATATTTTTTGGCCAAAGATACTTTAAAAATTAAAAAAAAAAATAATAATAAAATGATAATAATAATAATAATAATAATGATAAAAATAATAATAATAAAAAAATAATAAAATAAAAAATAATAATAAAAAATAATAATAATAATAATAAGATAAAAAATTTATAATAATAAGATAAAAAGTAAAAATAGTAATAATCACAAATGGGTTTTCCCCAAAATTTTCTTTATTCTCACTTTTATCACCCTTTTTTGTTGATTAATAGAGGGTTTTGGCAATTTTTTATTTATTACCCAAAACTTGCCAGAATCATCAATGAAGGAAAAAAAGCATTTGGAGTTTTATCTTTAAAAAAGGGTATATTTCCCCTAGATTTTTCCCCTTTTTCGACTTAAAGGATTTTTTTTCTTTTTTCCTTTTTTATTTTATATGGACACCAAAAACCTCTTTTCTCCCCTTATCATCAGGTTACATCATTTTTATCATTTTCATCATCCTTTTCATCAACATCATTATTTTCATTATGGTGCAAAATTATGCAATTAAAATTTTCATTATTTTTGCAAAAGCAGTTATAAATATTTTTTAAATCTTACTAATAACAACACAAAATAAAGTAATAACAAAAAAAAACAATAATAAAGTTTGGGGTTATAATTATTTTACAGATTTTAAGGAAAATCCGGGGGTTTCTGGAATTAATGGGATAATAAATTTTTTTACCCAAAAACACCCGTAAAAAAAAATAAGGGGAAAAAAAACAAAAAAAGGAAAAACACAAGAAAAAAGGGGGAAGGGGTAAAACAATTAGGGGAAAGGGGAAACAGTTAAATAATTTTTGCAAGGGGAAAAAAAAGTTTAAAAAAAAAAAATAATAAAAAAAAAAAAAAAAAATAAAAGAAAAATAATAAAAAAAATAAATAAAAAAAAAAGAAGGGTAAAGGGGAAAAAAATGAAAAGGAAAAAAAAATCATCAAAGGGACCCCAAATTCCCTTTTTCTCACTTTTTTTAAAACCCAAAAAGAGAAGGCGGGGGAAAATACATAATTACCAATCAGGGGAAAAACATCAAAGGGAAAGGGAAAAAAAGGAATTTGGGGGGGACACCGGGAAAAAAATTTTGCAGATTTTTCCCCTTTTTTTACGGGGGGGGGGTTTTTTTTTTTACAAAAATGACAAAAGGGGGTAGGACACAAACGGGACACACCCCATCACAGGAAACCAAGCACACATTTTGCAGGGGGAGGGGGAAAAACACAGGGGGGCCAGGGGGACAAGGGGGGAAAAACGGGGGAAAAAGGGGGAAAACAAAGGGGGGGAAGACGGGAAACGGAAAAGGACGGGGAAAAAAAAAACAAAAACACCAGGGAGAAAAAGAAAAGGGGAAAAAAAACAAAAGGAAGACAAACAAGGACCTTAAACGATAAAAAAAGAAAAAAAAAATAGAGAAAAAGAGAAAGGGGGAAAAAAGAGAGGAAGAGAGAGGGAAAGAGGAAGAGAGAGAGAGGAAATGGAGGGGAGAGAGAGAGAGAGGAGAGAGAGAGAGAGAGAGAGAAGAGAGGGGAGAGAGGGGGAGGCAAAGAAAGGGACGGGCAGAAGGGGGAAGAAAAGAGGGGAAGGAAGGGAGAAAAGGGGAAAGACAGGGGAAGAGAGAGAAAGAGAGAAAAAAGGGGGAATTTGAGGAAAAGAGAGAGAAGAGGGAGAAGAGAAGGAGAGAGAGAGAAGACCGAGAGATTAAAGAGAGAAGAGGGGAAAAGAAAGAGAGGAGAGAAGCCAAAAAGAGAGAGGAGAGAAGAGAGAGAGGAAGAGAGAGAGAAAAGAGAGAGGGGAGGGGGTAGGAAAAGGGAAGGGGCCCCGAGAAGAGGGAGAGAGAAAGAAGAAAGAGGGGAAAGGAACAGACAAAGAGAGAGAGAGAGGAGGGAAAGGGGGAAGGGGAAGACAGAGAGAGAAAAGAGAAAGAGGAGAGGAGAGAGAGAGGAGAAAAGAGAAGAGAAGAGGAAAGGGGGAAAAGGGGGGAAAAAGAGAGAGGGAGAGAGAGAGAGAGGATGAGAGGAAGAGAGAGAGAGAGAAAAGGGGGAGAGAAAGAGAAAGAAGAAAAGAAAAAGAGACAGACAGACAGAGAGAAAAGAGAGAAGAGAGAGGAGAGAAGAAAAAAGAGAGAAGAAGAAGGAAAGGGGAGGAAGGCAAAAGAGATAGAGAGGGGAAGAGAAGAGAGAGAGGAAAAGAGAGAGCGGAGAGAGAGAGGAGAAGAAAGGGGAGAAAAGAGAGAAAAGAGAGAAAGAGAGAGAGGAGAGAGAGAGAAGAGAGAGAGAGAAGAAAGAGAGAGAAGAAAACACCCACACACACAGAGACAGAAAAAAACACAAACAGGGAGGGAAAAAAAAGGAAAAGAGGGGGAAAGAGATAGAGACAGAAAGGGAAAAGAGAGAGGAGAGAGAGAGAGGAAAGAGAGAGAGAGAGAGAAAAGAGGGAAGAGAGAAGGGGAGGGGCCCGAGAAGGAGAGAGAGAGAGAGAAGAGAGGGGGGGGGGAAAAGGGGGAAAAGGGGAAGACGGGGGGGGAGAGAAAGGGGGAAACAAAAAAGAGAGAGAGAGAGAGAGAGAGAGAGAAGAAGAGAGAGAGTGAGAGAGAGAGAGGTGGGAGAGAGGGAAAAAGGAGAGAGAGGGAAAAGAGATTGGGGTGGGGAGAGAGGGAGGGGAAGAGAGAGGGGAGGGGAAGGGGGAGAAGAAAGAGAGAGAGGAGAAGAGAAGAGAGAGAGACGAGAGAAAAGAGGGAGAGAGAGGGAGAAGGAAAGGAGAGAAGAAGAGAAAAAGAGGAAAAGAGATAGAAAAGAGACAAGAGAGAAGAGAGAGGAAGAGAGAGGGGAAGAGAGGCAAGAAGGGGGGAGAGAGAGAGAAAAGAGGAGAGAAGAGAGAGAGAGAGAGAGAGAGAAGAGAAAAGAAGTAGAAATATAGAGAAGGTAAGGAAAGAAGAGAGACAAGAAAGAGAAGAGAAGAAGAGAGGAGAGAAAAGAGAAGATAAGGGGGGAGAGAAGGGGGGGGAAAGATAAAAGAAAAGAAAAGAGAGTAGAGAGAGAAAATAGAAAAAGAGAGACAGGGAATATAGAAGAGAGGAGAAAAGGGGGAGAGAGAGAGAGAAGAAGAGGAAGAAAAGAAAAAAAAAGAGACAAAAAGGGGAAGGAAGGGGAGAAAAAAAAAAAAAGAAACATAAATAGATAAAAGGGGATAAAAGATATAGAGAGAAAGGAAAAAAGAGAAAAGGATAGAAAAGGGGGGCAAAAAGAAAAAAAAGAAAAAAAGAAGAAAAAGGAAAAAAAAGGGTAGAAGAAGAAAAAGGGGGGGGAAGAAAGAGAGAGAGAAGGGAGAAAAAAGAAATAAGGGGAAAAAAAAAGAAAAAAAAGGACAGAGAAGTAAGAAAACAAAAAAAAGAAAAAAAAAAAAAAAAAAAATAAGAACAAGGGGGAAATAAAAAAAAATAAAATAAAAAAAGGAAAGGGAAAAATAAAAAAAAAAAATAAATAATAAAAAAAAAAGAAAAAACAAAAGAGGGAAAAAACAAAAAAAAAAAAAGGGGCAGGGCAAAAAGAAAAGGGAGGAAGAGGGGGAAAACAAAAAAAAGAAAAAAAAAAGAGAAGGGAAAGAGAAGAAAAAAGAAAAAATTTTAAAGAAAAAAGAAGGGGGGGGAGAAACAAAAATAAAAAAAAAAAAAAATAAAAAAAAAAAAAAAACAAAAAATTATAAAAAAGAAAAATTAAAAAGTAATAAAATGAAAATAAAGAAATGAAAAAGGTAACAAAGTATATAAGTATGAAAAGGAAAATGGAAAAAGATAAGAAAATAGAAAAAAGAATATAAAAGGATAGATAATTTTAAAGAAAAGAAAAAAAGAATTTTAAAGATATATTAAATAGATAAAATTAAAAAAATAAAAAAATAAAAAAAAAAAATTAAAAGAAAATTTATATTAAAATAGATATATATTTATATAATGAATATATTATAATAGAAAAAGATAATAGAAAAGAAAGGAATTAAATATAATAAATATATATATATTTTTTAAAATTTTTATAATTAATAAATAGATATAAAAAATTTTGGAGATTAAAATATATAGAATAATAAATGAAAATAAATATACAAAAAAAAAAAAAAAAAAAATAAATTTGAAAAGAAAGGGAAAAAATTAAAGAAGAGAAAAAAGTTTAAAAAAAATAAAATTTAATTAAAATAAATAATATATATAGTATATATAGAATATATATTATTATAATTAATATAATATATATAAGTGGTTGGGTTTGGATAAAAGGGGGAATATATATATCAATAATTTTTAAATAATATATAAAAAATATAAATAAAAGGAAAAAATAGAAATAATAGAAAATAAAGATAAAATTTAAAATATATATAAAGAGATAAATAGAATATATAGAAAAAAAAATATGAAAGATATAATAGTAGAGGAGAGAGTATAGAGAAAGTAGAGAGATAGATATAGAGAAGAAGAGAGATGAGAGAGAAAGAGAGAGAGAGAAGAGAGAAGAGAGAAAAGAGACAAGAGAGAGAGAAAAAGAGAGAGAAAAGGGAGAAAAGAAGGAGAGACGGGAGCAGAAAAGTGAAGACACAAAGAAATAAAGAGAAGAGAGAAGAGAGAAGAAGAGATAGAGAGAAGAGAGAGAGAAGGAAATAGAGATAAAAGAGATAAGTATAAAAATAAAGAAGAAAAAAAAGGATAGGGGAAAGAGAGAGAAAGAGAGAGAGCAGATAAATAAGAGAAAATAGAAGAAAAGATAAGGAAGAAGAGGAAAGAAAAAGAAGAGAGAGAAGAGATAAGAGATAGAGAGAGGAAGAAGAAAGAGAGGAAGGAAGAGAGGGGAAGGGGGAAAAAGATATGATGAAGATATAGAGAGTAGAAATTTGAAAAGAGAAAGAGAAGAGAAGAGATAGAAAAGGAAGAAGATAATAAAGAGAAAAGAGAAATAAAAAAGAGAGAAGGAGAGAATAGATAGAGGAAAGATAGATAAGATAAGAGATAAGGGAGAAAAAATAGAGAGAGATAGAGAGAATAAGAGAGAAGATAGAGATAGATAATAGAATAGAGAGAAGAGAGAGAAGAAGGAGATAGAGAAGAGAGAGAGAGAGATGAATAGAGAGAGATAGATTAGAAGATAGAGAGAAAAAGAGATATATATATAGAGAAGAGAGAGAAGAATAGAGAGTAAGAAATATAGAAAAGGCATAAAAGAAGAGATATAAAATATATAGGATATATATAAAGATATAATAATAAGAAAATAATAATATAGGAGAGAGATAGAGATTATATATATATAAAAGATAGAAGAATCTATAATATAAAATAGGGCGCATATGAAAGATATAATAGATAGAGTATAATAATGAAGAGATAGAAGAGAAATAATAATAATAATATGGGATATATATATATAGATAATATATATAGAGATATAAGAATATATATATATATATAGATATAGTAGTCGCAAAAAAATAAAGATAATAAATATATATATATATATAGAAGATAATATATAATATATATATATTATATATGCGCATAGATATATAATATATAAAAGAGATAGAGATATAGAAATAGAATATAAACATAGAGAGATAAAAAGAGATATATAAAGAATATATATATATATATATATATAGAATATGATATATCATATATGATAAATATAGAAAATAAAATATATATATAGATATATTAGAGATATTATAGATATATAGTAATAGATAAAAATGGCGATTATATATATAAAGAGATAAAAGATATATATTATAGAAATATATAGATATAGAATATAGAATATATATATAGATTATGGATATAAAATATGAGTATGCAGATATAACTAATCTTACTTATAAATAAATATAAGAAAATAGAGAAGAGAGATAAAAGAAAAGGATAGATGAATTAAAAATTATAAGAAAAAAATAAAAAATAAATATATGAATAGATAAATAAAAAAATAAATAAAAAAAAAAAATAAAAATAAAAAAAAAAAAAATATAAAATATAAAAAAAATAAAAGGGGGGGGGTGGGGGGGGGGGGGGGGGGGGGGTGGTTGGGGGGGTTTATTTTTTAAAAAAAAATTTTTTTTTTTTTTAAAAAATAATTAAAAATAGGAAATAAATAAGAAATAAGAAAAAGGGGAAAAAATTTTATAAAAATTGGGAAAAAAATAAATTTTTAAAAAAAAAAAATTTAATAATAAAAAATTTAAAGTAAAGAAATAATAAAAAAAAAGAAAAAATATAAAATTTAAAATAAAAAAAAAATTTTAAAATTATTTTTAAATATATTAAAAAAATATTATAATATATTATAAATTTTATATTAAAATTAAAAAAATAATATATAAAAAAATTTTTAAAAAGTATTTAATATTATTTTAGTTTTCTATAATGGAAATTTTTTTAATTAATATTTTTACAATTAACCCCTAAAAAATAAAAATTTAAAATTTAAAAAAAAAAAAAAAATAAAAAAATAAAATAAATAAATAAAATAAATAAATAAATAATAATTTTAAAAAAAATAAATAATTTTATATTAATTTAAAAAATAATATAAAAATATATATAATATATATATATATATATTTATATAAAAATGGTAGCAAATATAGTAGTGATTATGTATAATATATATTTTTTAAAAAATTTTAAAAAATAAATAATTTAAAATTTTATAATAAAATATATAATAATTTTTTAAAAATAATAAAATATAATTAAATTTTATAGATTTTTAAAAAAATATATAAATTTTAAAAAATATATTATAAATATATAATAAATTTAGATATAATAAAGATAATTAATTTTTTATTCGAAATTAAAAAATATAAAAATATATATTTATATATATAAAAATTTTTATATATATATATATAATAATTTATATATATTCATTAAAATATGATATTATACAAAAAAATAATAAAAAAAAAAATTTAAATATATTCTATGTATACTACATACATAAAATTTTTTAAAAATAAAATTTTTTAAAAAAAAATAGAAAAATATTATAATAAAATAAAAATATAAAAAAAAAATTAAAAATTAATATAAATTTTAAAAAAAAAAAATAAAAAATTAAAATATATATATAATATATTAAAATAAAAATATATGAAAAAAAAAAAATAAAAAAAAAATATAAAAAATTTTTAAAAAATTTTATAAAATAATTTTATATAATATTTATATATATAAAAAATTTTTTTAAATATATTTAACTAAATTTTAATTAATAAATTTTTTAAAAATTAAATTTTTTTATTTTTAAAAAATTTATATTTATAATTTAAAAAAAAAAAATATATATATATATATATATATATATAAAATTATATTTTTATTAATTTTAAAATATTTTAAAATATTTAAAAAATAATTTTTATATAAAAATATTTTTAAAATATTAATTTATAAATTTTATTAAAAATTATATTTTAAAAATAGGAAAAAAAAAATATATATTAAATTATAATAATTAAATATAAAATTAAATTTTAAAAATATAAATAAAAATAATTTTAGGAATTAAATTATATATAAATATAATATATTAAAATTTATTATATATATGAATAATAATAATTTTAAAAATATATTTAAATAAATTATTTTAAAAAAAATAAAAAATATATATGAAAATATTAATATATAAATTTTAAAAAATTATATATTATTAATAATTATATATATTATATATATATATATTAATAATCATAAAGAAAAAAATATTCAATATTTTTTAAATAATAAATATAATTATATTTTAAATAAAGAAAAAAGGGACTTCACGAAGCAAAAAAGTTTAAAAATTTGGCAAAAAATTAGGGGCCCCATTATAAGGAAAGTAAAAAACAAAAAAAATTGTTTTCTTTGGAAAAGTAAAAATCCTTAGGAAAAAATTTTAAACCCAAATTTTTTTTTTTTTTTTTTTTTCGGGTGCCAGAAACCCAGAAATTACCATTTCTTTAGAGATGAAGAGAGAAAGGTAATGTAAAGTTTTTTATGTTCCTACAAAAACAGAATCCAGCTAAATTTTTTACAAATTTTTAAAACCAGAAGAAGTTGAAGTTTTAAGTATATAGGGATAAAATCAGACACATACCCATCTTTTTAAATTAAAAGGGGGTTTTAGAATAAACAAAGATGGTTTTAGTATAAGGGTACTTTATTTTTAGTACCTATATATACCCCATATTACATTACTAAGGTGAAATTCTATTTTTTTTGTTACCCCTGTAAAGGGTATGTTTTTTTTTATGTACGCCATCTAAAAAGGCAAAAATTTTATATCCGAAATGTAAATAACCCTTTAGTAGTGCCCGTAGACCCCCTCAATACATAGGTTAAGCGCAGCAATCCATGTTTACTATCTCACAAGTCATTATGCAGACCCGTCAAATTTTTATTACAGCAAGAAGATGAGTTCTTTGACATACCAACACGAACATAAAAGGAAATAGAAAATAAAAAAGCAAATTGAACATAAAAAAGGCCCAAAATTTAAAAAAAAGCAAATTTAACATAA
>NW_023661111.1:7500-12500 GCF_015228065.2 Penaeus monodon
CATTTTCATCTTTTGGTTTTCTTCTCTGTCCTTAATCGTGTATGTCTGAAACACCACATTTCAAAACTTGACCTTTTCTTGTCTTCTTCTTAAAGCCCCAACCTCAGAACCAAATGGGAAACTAATGAGTTCAATAACCCTCGTTTTTCCCGTAAGCTAATGTTTGGGTTTTTTCCAGATTTTATTGAGAGCAACTGGGGGTTTTTTGGAAATAGAATTTTCTTTTTATCCCCAGTGAATCATCATATGTTTTAGTTAAAAAATCCAAAAAGTAAACTCTTTCACATTTTCCACAACAAATACCATTGTTGTAACATGTTCATCATTGTTATCCCGGTTATTTCATGATCTTAATTTTTTGGGCATTAAGAAAAAAACCCGGCTTTTCACTTGCTCTAACTTTATTAGTAGGTTGTATTTCAGTATATCTGGCAATCAAAACATATCAGGGGTGTACCTTAGATTGAATTTTGTACACCCAACATCTAAGTTCTTAAAAATTTCCAGAGCCCCTCTCAAAATTGTTTCAGAAATATGTTAAAAGGTGCAGAGACAGAATGCAACCCTGTGCACTCCTTGTTGACCTCAACCTTTGTTAACCCATAATTGGTTCTTACACCGCTTGTTTTTGGGGTAACATGGCTTTTTTAGTTGGATGATGTTTTTTGGGAAAATTCATATCGTTATTTTTTCCCAAGGATATTGATAACAGTATCAAAACTTTCAAGTAATCGATAAAACACAGGTATAGGTCTTTCGATTTCCCTTGTATATATATAATATATATATATATATATTAAATTATATATTATATATATAAAATATTAATATACTTTTTAAAATTTATATTATATATATATAAAATATAATATTAAAATTTATATATATATATATATATATATTGCACATACACACCACACACACACACCACACACCACACACACACCACACACAACACACACACACACCACGCACACACACACACACATTCATCACTTATAATATATGTAAATATATTTATGAAACAATATTTACATATATAATAAATATATTATATTATTATATTAAATTATAATATATATATATTATAATATTATATATATATATATATTATTATTGGTGAAAACACCTTCGGTTCTACTGATTACTGGTTTCCCAAATAAATTGTCGGGCTATTACAGTGTAACGTTTTTAAACCCGGCAGAGATAGTTCCTCCTAGTTAGTTGGAGACGCGAGTGAGAAGGAGCCTGGGGGTTCCATCAATTTTTCTTTTCCCCTGACAAACTTCTACACCAGTGTTTAATACAGAAATGTAATTCATACCACACCCCCGTCGCAGGTATAAGGGGTGCGTTTTCAGTGGGCAACCAGGTGACAATGTTAAATAGCATCGGGAAACGAAAAAGATAAAGAAAACTTGCCCAAATTAAGGAACACATTAAAAATCGGAACGGGGAAGAAGGGAAAATGAAAGAGATGGTAAATTACATCTGTCTGTAACGAAAGGGATAATAAACATTCAAATACTAGGAATAAGTGAGACCAAGGGGAAAAGAAATGGAATTTAAAAACTAAAGAAAACAAGACAGTTTTTTTTTCGGGAAAAGAAAAAGGGAAAATTTATAAGGGGATTTGCTATGTTTCCCCACGAAAAAAACTGAAAATGCCTAATTGGTTAAGCCAATAAATGATGCTTTTTAAAGCAGAATACAAGAAAAACCTCATAACATTGATTATACAATGTCGCACAACCAACATTGAAAGTGTAAAGAAAGGAATTTTTTTATAACACTCTCAAAAAAATTTGACAAAACCCCAAACGAGATGAAAAATAATCGGGGAGACCTCAACGCCAAAGTGGGCAAAAATGACTAAAAAATGAACCCTGGGAAAAAATTCGGAAATATAAAATGAAAGAGGTAAGTTTTTATTGAATCGTTAAAAAATTAGTTAAACCCAATACATTGCAACATCCCCAAAGAACTTTACACGGGGTTTTTCCCAAAAAAAGAACAGAAACCCAATGGACTACATTGGCTGTTCCAAAAATGGAAAAGTTGCAAAAAAGATGCCAAGACAAGCCCTGGTGCGACTGCAACAGTGACCCCCAACTTCAACTATCGACTTTAAATAAGACTCAAAAATTTGGGAGCGCCAAAAAACCATTTTAAAAGTCGACAAAAAACTCTTGATAACTTTACAGATTTACAGTGTAAAAACAAATTTAAATACTCAATAAATGTGAAGATATAAAACACCAAATGAGTTGGGGGAAGAAGGGAAAAGAATCTTGCTGAGCGTGCTTAAAAAAACTATCCCCAAAAAAAAAAAGAAAATTTCCCCCGGGATATCTAAAAAAAAACATAAGTGAAATTGAAACAAGAAGATGCCTAAAATAAAGGGTACAAAAATCAGGAAAAAGTAATTTTCAAAAAACAAAAAAAAAATTCAAAAATTATTGCGAAAATAAGGAAAAAAAATTAAAAGAAAATTGCCCGAGAATTTAAAACTGTCTATCAATAAAACAACTAAAGAACTCTCCAAAGGGGTACGAAAAAAATCACACGAAAATTTAAACCCCACATGGACAATCAAAAAATGAAGAGGACTGTTTTTTGTGATGGAAAAGAAGCAAGATAGATGGAATCAAAATTTTTTCCACCCATACAAAAAAAAATAAAGTTTTAAAACAACTTAAACAGACTCAAGACAGCGAAGATGAACACCGCCACTGCTAGACGAAGTTATAAAACCATAAAAGAATTTTAAAAATAAAAAGAGCCGGGAATGATGAAATAACCCGCAAAAATCAAGAATCTGGCAAAAGTGGTTTAAACTTCTACGAACTTTTTACAAAAATAGGGGGAAAGAAAAAAGATGGCCCGAAATGGTAAATCGTCTTTCCCCTCCTAAAAAAGGTGAAAAACCCCAAAGCACAATAACAGGGCAATTGCATTTAAAAAGTCACAGCAGCAAAAATTTTTTGAAAATTTTGCTGAAAGAAAGAGTTTAAGTTTAAAAGAAGAAATTGCAGCGAAAAAAAGCAGTTTTCGCCTGAAAAAGGGACCAGAAACCAAATTTTAAATCTAAAAATTTATCATAGAGAAAAAAAGAGAAATCAAAAGACCTATACCTGGGTTTTTATCGATTTTTGAAACTTTTTGTATTATCACGATATCCCCGGAAAACAGGACGTATGAATTTTTTTAAAACAACATCCAAATAATACAGACGATTTCTATGTATTAACTGGCAGAGAAGAAAACGAATGATAAATGCTGAGAAAAATAAATGTAAAGACCGGGTGTTGGACATCTTGAACAAAAGGAAAATTAAAGTTTATTTGGTCATGAATGAGAAGTAAAAAATATTTAGAAAAACTTGTGCAGGGATGGTGATAGGAAACAGAGGAAGAGGTAAACCCCAAGACAACAAACCGACAGCGACAACATCAAGATATTTGCGGGTGTCGAATGGACAAGTGGGAAAAAAAAGAAAATCGATTGAGTGGCGAAGGGGTGGAGAGGTCCACAGCTCTCAAACAGAGCTCGTTATTTGATGGATATATTATATATATATATAAGGTCAAAGGGGGCCGATGGTTAAGCATCGGGCTCAAGACTGCATGACGGCATTGAGTTCGAGGGTTCGAGTCACCCGGTGGCCGTTGTTCCCTTTGGGCAGGAACTTCCCCTCGATTTCTACCTAGCCCCGGGTGGCCAAGCCCCCAAGTCTGGTGGTCCCAAGCCCGGTTAAAAAAGAGAGAATGATTACCTAAAGGTAACACCGGCACTCTCCATGGAAAAGGAACGGGGACCCTACCACTATCACTCCAACGAGATCAAACATGAAAGCTCAATAAGTATCATGCTGTAATCATGGGGGCTCAAAAATGAAAACCCCCGTTTAAAAAAAAAAAAAAAAAAAAAAATATCGGGGAGCCAGATCTACACGGAAGGGGGAGGGCACCGGGCCGTTGCCAAAACGACTGCTACACGCAAATTTCTGGCCCCCTACTCGCGCCTGCCCTCGAGGCATCTTTTGATTTGCCTCAAGGGTGACCTAACCTCGGGGTTTTCGTTCTCGCGTGCGTTTTTCCTGGGCCTTCGTGGCGTCTCCGTGTCCTCTTTCTCCGGTCCTCCTTTTAATCTTCCGTCCCGATGCCACCGTTGAAAGGCCGCACAGGTCCTCCTTTACTTCGGATTGTTAACTTTCCCTAGTCCGTCCAGGTCTAATCGGGGGCCCCTCCCTATCCAAGTTCTTACAGATCCGTCCAGGGCCTTCTCGCGTCCACAGTCTCATAATCTTCCCTGGGTCTACGGGGCGGGGAGGGGCCCTCCCCCTCGGGATTTGGGGCGGTGATACCGTGCTAACAAGCTCCTGGGGTTTAGTAGTCTGAGGCGTTCGGGGGGGGCATTCGGATTCTGGCAGGCAAGCCCCTCCACTACTCATGGACGGTTAACACCCGCTCTGATGAACATCCCGGCCACAGGGCCCGGGGATCTCAGGACGTTTTCCCCGGACCCAAGGTGACTGGATCTGCAAGGATTTCCTTCGGGGCCGTGTCGGCTATCGTCGGTCCCCCGCAAAAAATAGTCGGGGGCCAGACATACACGTAGGGTGAGGTCACCCGGCCGTTGCCACCTGATGTACACTGACATTGCTCGGCCACCTCTCACGCCTCGCCCCCGAGGGATCTTGATTTGCCTCAAGGGGGGACCTAACTGGTGGTATCTATTCTGCGTGGGTTTTTTTTTGGTGCATTTTTCTCTCCAAAAGTAAGAGAAAAAAAAGGCAAAGAGAAAAGGGGGGTTAAATACCACAGCCGGTTTTTTATAAAAAAATTGCGTTTTTAATGTTGGTTTTTATATATTTTTTTTTTTTTTTGTGTGTGTTTTTTTTCACAAAGATAAAGAAATAAGAGAGGGAGATGTCAGTATGATCCCCATGGGCCGGCTTGAATCCAAAAATATCTGAAGATATGAGAGCAGATAAGGGA
>NW_023661112.1:0-5000 GCF_015228065.2 Penaeus monodon
TACTAATTTAAAAAATACACACACACACACCATACCCACCACACACATATATATATAATATATATAAAAAATTTTATATATATATATATATATAAATAATTTATATATTATAATTTCCCACACATACACCACACCCCATTTACATTATAAATAATTACACATTCTAAATATACAACGTATAATTTGAAATATAAAAAATTATATATTTATATATATATATATATATTTTAATACATTATAAATATTAATTATAAATATAATTAAATTATATAAAATACATATATATATTAATACAGTGTACATATACATATATCCCCATAGTATATAATATATATATTTATATTAAAATATTGTGTGTGGTGTGGTGTTGTGTGTTGTGTGTTGTGGTGTGCGGTGTGTGTGTGTGTGTGTTGTGGGGTGTGTTTTGTGTTTTTTGTGTGTGTGGTGGGTGTGTGTGGTTTTTTGAAGTGTGGTGTGTGTGTGTGTGTGTGTGTGTGTGGCGTGTTTTGGTGTGTGGTGTGGTGTGAGTACACACAAAATTAAATATACTAATTTTAAAAACACACCCCACCACACATACACACACACACACCACACCCCACATATATATATATAAAAAAATTTAAAAAATATATATATTATATATATTATGTATGTATATATTACCACCCCAACAGACACCCACCACCAACCTCCGGGGTGTCCTCGGCAGGCAGCTCCTCCGGGGCCTCGGCGGGGCACTCCCCCGGGGGTGCCCGGGCAGGCAGCTCCTCCGGCTGTCCTCGGCGGGGCAGCTCCCCCGGCGTGTCCTGCGGCAGCCCTCCGGCGTGTCCCGGCAGGAGCCCTCCGGGGGTCCTGGCGGGTCTCCTCCGGCTGTCCTGGCCCAGGTAGCTCCCCCGGGGGTGTCCTCGGCGGGCACTCCCCGGGGTCTTGGGCAGGCATCCTCCGGGGTGTCCTCGGGGGCAGCCCTCCGGCTTTCCTGGGGCAGGCAGTCCTCCGGAAATCCTGGGAAGGCAGCTCCTCCGGGTGTCCTGGGCGGGCACTCCCCGGGCGTGTCCTCGGCAGGCAGCCCCTCCGGCAAGCCCTCGGAAGGCAGCTCCTGGGCGTGTCCTGGGCGGCGCTCCTCCGGGGTGTCCCGGCGAGTCCTCCGGGTGTCTCGGCAGGTCCCCCTCCGGGGTGTCCTGGGAGGAGCTCCTCCGGCGTGTCTTCGGAGGAGCTCCTCCGGGGTGTCCTCGGCGGGCAGCTCCTCCGCTTTCCCCTCGGGGGCAGCTCCTCTGGCTGTCCCGGAGGCAGCTCCCCCGGCTTTCCCTTGGGCAGGCGCTCCCCCGGGCATGCCCTTTGGGGAGGCAGCTCCCCCGGGCAACCCTGGGGAAGGCGCTCCCCGGCAAGTCCTCGGCGGGCGGCTCCCCCGGGGGCCCTCGGCGGGTAGCTCCTCCGGGCTCCTCGGCGGGTAGCTCCTCCGGGGTCTCCTCGGCTGGCACCCTGGGCATGTCCTGGCAGGCATCCCCGGCATGTCTTCAGCAGGCAGTTCCTCCGGGGTGTCCTCGGCGGGCAGTCCTCCGGGGGTCCTCGGCAGCAGCTCCCCCGGGCTGCCTCGCGGGGCGCCCCCCGGGTGTCCTGGGCGGCAGCTCCCCCCGGCTGTCCTCGGCGGGGGCAGCTCCCGGCAAGTCCTCGGCGGGCAGCCCCTCCCCCCATGTCTCGGCAGGCAGCTCCTTCCAGCATGTCCTCGGCGGGCAGCTCCTCCGGCATTCCTCGGCAGGCAGCTCCCCCGGGGCATCTCCTCCGGCATCCCTCGGCAGGCAGCTCCTCGGCATCCCCTCGGCAGGCAGCCCCTCCGCATTCTCGGGGGCAGCTCCCCCGGGCATGCCCCCCCCCGGCAGGCAGCCCTCCGGCATGTCTCGGTGGGCCCGCCCCCGGGCGTCCTTTTGCCCACCAGCCCCTTGAGGGGGCATCCCACAGAACGGGTCGTTTGGGTGCATGTCTATCACCCCAAATTGCTTCTCCTGCCCCGTCCCCGGCAGGCTTTTTCTCCTCACGTCCCCGGCAGGCGTTCCCCCCGGGGCAGGGGGACTCATCCGGTGCCCGGGGCAGGCGACGACTCCCCGTCGTTGGGCAGGCGCCGATCCCGGCGCGTCCGGGCAGCGACGCTCCCCGGGCGCGCCCGGGGCAGGCGACGACTCATCCGGGCGTCTGGCGGGGCGCACTCACCTGCGCCCCGGGCGGGCGACGCTCATCGCCCCTCCTGGCGGGCAAACGACTCATCCGGGCTCCGGCAGGCGACGATCACCCCGGCCCGGCCCGGGGCAGCGCGACTACCCGGTGCTCCTGGCGGCACACCCTCCGGGGCGGACTTCGGCGGGTAACCTTCCCGAAAGCCCGATCTCACCATCTCCGGGCGGGCACCCACGCCAACGGGTCTTTCGGGTGCAAACCCCCGCACCCCCAGTTTTCCAAGGGGACTGCTAGGGGCGGCTAACCCTTTCCGATTACGTGCAGTGTGGGGGGGTGTTCCTGTGGGCTGGGCTTCCTTGACCGCGCCTGCTTCTTCCGCGGCCTTTCCCGGGAATCTTTTACGCTTCTGTCCGTTTCCCGACGGATTCCCGCTGCGAGGGGTCCCGGGCAGAGGGAAAACCGTCCAGGTGCGCTCCGTCGTCAGTCGCCCTTTGGGCCCTTTTTACTCCCGGATTTGATTCCGGACGATGCTCCCTCACGAAAGGGGGCCCAGGAAAGGGTAAAAGGGGGGCCCCATTTCCCTCCTGCGCTTGTCTGCCTTCCGACCCCTGTCCTTTTCGCGGTTCCTGCGGGGCTGCTCTTCCGACAGCTGCCTCTGTTTTTCTCCCCGTTTCGGTAGTACAGGGCCAGCTGCTCGCGTCTGATCCTCTCCTTCCTGTTTAGGAAAAAGGCCTGCCTTAAAGGCCAAAACAATCCCCTTTCCTTTCCCGTAGTCCCCCATGGTGCCCCTTTTCCAGACCACTGATCCTGGCAAAAGGGCACAATTCAGAGTTCACTCAAAAAAATATAAAAATCAGAACGGGCAAGGAACGGAAAAAAAACCCCGAGGAAAAAATCAGAAAGGTTTTCTGTTACCCCGGGATAAAATACACTTACTACAAAATTGTACAAACAGGGGGTGGGGGTGAAGAGGGTCCGCAGAGCAGGGGAGGTCCATGGGGAAAGGCTGAACGAGTCAGAAGTCCGGGACAAAATAGAATTTTTTTACTGGGTTTTCTCCTTTTAGGGGGGCGCCGATGTTTACAACGAAAACCTCGTCCCCCCACACGGGGAGACGGGGCCAATCACGGGTCCGGGACCGCCCCCTTTGACCGAGTATACATGAGGAAGGTCCCGTGTATGTTCGGTGAGGGGACCAATCCCAGACAAGCTCTGCCCCCCCCCGCGAGCTCCATAAACCCCATGGAAACACAGTGCCCAAAATAACTTTACATATATATATATATTGTTGTGTGTGTGTGTGTGTGTGTTGTTTTTTGTGGTGGTTTGTGTGTGTGTGTGTGTGTGGTGGGGTGTGTGGTTACATACATACACACAGTACTAAACCAACCTACTAAAAGGAGTGTGCAACAGGATCTAACTACCCCATAATCATTACTTAGTATGAGTAGACGGTTTTCTATGAAACTATAAGATCCTAGTAGCAACTCCTTTTTGTGGGTGGGGCTGGGTTTTTTAAATAAAAGGTATAAATACACTGTGTTTATAATATATAAAATATAATATATATATTAAAATATATAAAATAATATATAATGTATTAAAATATTATAAATACAGAAAAAAAACACCACACCGTCTATTTATATATATATTTTATATATAAAATTATGTATATAATTAGCAATATACCTCTTTTTTTAACGGTAGGTTTATGTTGAGCCGCCCTGGTCACAGCATGATACTTAATTTTATTTTTTATGTTTGATGCTCTTTGGGGTATTAAAGTGTAGGGGCCCCGTTCCTTTCCACGGAGAGTGCCGTGGGACCTTTTTGGTAAACATTCCTCTATTTATCTGGGCTTGGGGGCCAGCACTTGACTTGGGGGTGGCTTGGCCACCCCTGGCCCGGGGGCAATCAAAGTGAATTCCCCGCCCAAGGGAACAAAGCGGCGGTCGGGATCGAACCCTGAAAATCAGCCGCCGTCGCATTATTGTAATTAAAATACAAAAACCTTATGTGTATATTATCCATATAGGTACACATAGGTACACTGTAACTACAGACACAGAGTAATAATTTGTGTGTGTGTGTGTGTGTTGTGTGGTATTTAAAAAATATAAATATATATGTAGTGTAAAATATGTAAATCTGTATATATATTTTTTTCCTAATTTCTTAGCGAAAAGGAATTTCAAATTTTTTTTTGCGCCAGGGGTTTTTTTTCATATTTTTTTTTATATTTGGGTAATGAAAGGGCCCTCGGGTTTTTATCCTGATCAGGAAAAGGAAAAACAAAAATGCTGAGTAAAAATTCCTGTTTCAGTCGTTTCGGGGAATAATCTCCATCATAGGTTAAAAAGTAGTACAAAATTTTATATGCAAAAAGTTTGGCTGAAAACGAAACACAAAGTAAGAACAGTTCGACAAAAGTTAAAATCCAAAATAGCAAAGGGGGAAATTTTGGTTTTTTTACATGGGGTTAGGGGGGTTTTCTGTATTTTACCCCCTGATTCAGATTTTTTCTAATTATCTTCGAGATATACGTCAAATCGAATTTATAGGATAGAAGGTCAAAATTTTGAAATCACAGTATTAAAGGATGGGGTGTGAAGGTAAGGTTCTCTGATTCTGAAAGATGATTTTTCTCAGTCCTGTAAAATTGCCATTGTGTTTTGAGAAAAGTGAGTTGGCCATCGTGAGGTTGAACCTTTCCCAAAAACCCGACAATTAGGGCAACATGAAAGGTTTAAAAAAAAACCCCTGTAATAAGCTTTTGACACGCTGCTCACCACTCGTATTTTTCTTTAATGTTCCCTTTACACCCA